>NW_015152135.1:0-2088 GCF_000732505.1 Cyprinodon variegatus
TCCTGATAGTAAAGAATTACAATAGTCCAGCCTTGAAGTAACAAATGCATGGACTAGTTTCTCAGCATCACCCCTGGACAGGAGATTTATCATTTTTGCAATATTCTGCAGATCAAAGAAGGAAATTCTAGAAACCTCTTTGATATGGGATTTAAATTACAGGTCCTGATCAAAAACAACACCAAGATTTTTTACTTTATTATCTGAAGCAATGCACAATTATACTCAATAAGCATGATGTTCAGGAATAAACAAAACAAAGAAGGACTTATCAATCGGGTTAAAGGTAAAGGATCAGCAGTGAAAGACTTTGGGTTCTGTCGATTGCTGTGAATATTGACCGTGCAACTGAGGCTTAAATATTTCAGAGATGTAACACTGTTCAGCTCCGACAGTGGCTGCTTACAAGCTCTCTTCCCCTTTTATTTGCTTTACTTTTGCCTATTTTCAATAGTGTTTAGTGTTTGCTTAGTGATTAGATACAATAATACTGTGCGATTATTGGCTAATAAAGGTACCATTGTATTTTAACCCCTTGTCTTTAGTGTTTATTTTACACAGTGAACAATTTATCACTCAGACTGGATTCACTCTTCTTTCAGTAGAATCCTAACGAACAGAGAAACATTGATTTGGTTGTTGATTAATAACTGCTGAGTGGAGTGAAAAATAGCTTGGCTCCGTATTTGAAGGTGAAGGATGGAGAAGACGTACATGGACGGCCATGTTCGGAGGAATAGCGGTGGATGTGGAACAGTTCTGATTGATTAACATGACTGCAGATGTGCTCCGCACGCCGTACGTGAGCAGAGCGTTAACAGAGGATGTGGAATCTGGGGGTTGTGTTCTCAGACTATCCCTATTCAAGCCTCTAATTAAATGTTTTAGAGCTGAAACTGCCATTACAGCACTTAGAAATGCTGGACAGATGCTTAGCAATGGGCTGTTGAGTTCCAACGGGCATGGCTGATTCATTCGATGTGCATATTTATCCACTGTGGCCAGAAGGGACAAAGTATGACAATTAAACTCTAACCCTATGTCCAATGGATCTTAAAGGACTAAGACAATGGTGCAGTTTTGTAAAACACCATACTCCCCACACTGAAGTGGAGCAGCTGATAGGAGCTGGAGAACATGGTTTGATACGGTGTGTGTTAGGTGTATGTTTATACAGACTGATTTGCCCAAAGAATTATGGACCTAGGCTAGGGGTCACGGATTAGCGGACCGCGGTCTGGACCCGGACCCACCTGGTGGCTAATCCGGACCCAACCAGATTTAAAACATTTGTAAATTAGTGCATGTTGTCTGATGACAGTTTCAAACTTCTCTTGCGCCGCTTCTCCTGTTAATACGGTAAAGCCGTCCGGATCGTCTGGCACCAGGCTACACGTGATACACATTAGCCAATGAGCTGCTGTCAGTCTGGGTTGCTGCTGCTGCTACTTTTAGACACAGCAGGTAAACCTGTGGCAAGCTGGACGATGGGAAAGAAGGAGAAGAAGATGAGAAAAAGAGAGCAGAGAAAATGTGGACTGCTGGAAGAACTGCAGTGAACTGGGGAAAACCTGCTGCTGTGAAGCAGGATTCTCGACCATGAACATAAGATTTTAGAAAATACCTGATTGCACTCAGTGTTGCTCAACACAATACGAGCTCCATAATGCTTGTTTACTTGATTCTTTGTTTGTCTACTATTAATATTTATATTGAACCACAATTTAAAAGTCAATGTCATGATTTTCATAGAATTTACACTTTTTATTACTTTTTTTTGTACCCCCTTACAGTCTAATAAACAACTTCGATTTTAGGGGTTCTTTGATTCTATTCAGGGGTGGTTCAGTACAACCTAAAATGGGCTAAAAACGCCTATGATTGCAAATAATTCTGTGATTTTTAAGTGAAAAATCCTCCTGGATCGCAATTAGACGTCTTTAAAATTGTAAACTAAGTACAGTGGATTTTTTTTTTTTTTTTTTTAGGTTGTTTGGTTGTTGTTTTTTTTACATTTAAGGAACATAGTCCATCTCCGCTGCTGATAAACTGCGGCCTGAGCGTCAGAGAGTGACGCTGCAGAGCTGC
>NW_015152135.1:4929-9248 GCF_000732505.1 Cyprinodon variegatus
GTTTCCAATGTTGAAGACGTTTCGCTTAACAACAAGCGCTCCACCATCACCTCCAGGGAGATCCAGACCGCTGTGCGCCTCCTGCTGCCCGGTGAGCTGGCCAAGCACGCTGTGTCTGAGGGCACCAAGGCTGTCACCAAGTACACCAGCTCCAAGTAAAGCCCTCTGCTCCATCACCGCAAACCCAACGGCTCTTTTCAGAGCCACACACCTCATCTAAAGAGCTATGATCAGCCATCAATTTTAATCTTTTGAACAAATATTTGCTGAAAATTTAACCCAAAAATTCCAGTGTAAGTATCCAAAAGTGGAAGAGTGTCATATATTCTACATGCAGAGAAAAGAAATATAATTTGTTATTGAATAAAATATGATCTAAACGTCTTTACTGAAATCCTGAAGCAAAACTAATAGTTTTATAGTTTTGCTCCTTCAAGGGGTTGTGGCAAGTAAGACACATGGGGTTCCTGCCAGGAATTTGGGGAACCCTCCCCTTATGCAAGCTTTAAAACTCCTAAAAAGCGTTCCTATACTATACAGATGAACTTGAGAGTATTGTTTAAATTTTTGATGCACTTTTTATTAAAAGGCAATTGATCAGAACAAGCAATTTGAATTAAGTTCGCTTGCAGCTTTCTTTTCCACGTCGTTACTCCGATGGCACTTTCTACTCTACGCCAGTGCTTATACACCTGTCCAAGGGTGTCAGCAGCATAAGAGTTTTTCTGATCTCTGCTAATAGCTTATTTTGTCCCATATTTTGCTTGCATGTTTTTTTTATTTTTGGTAATACAGGCAGGTGAGCAACTGTTTGAGGATAGACAAATGTGTCTTCCAATGTTTTAAAACTGAGAAAGCTTCATCAGAACCAATATAAATACTCATTGAGAATTTCCTGACAAACAGGTGTCAAGAAATCGGTCATAGCTCTTAATTTAGTTTACCACAGTATATGGTATAGAGGACCATTGTAATAAGCTAATTTGCCTATGACTGAAGATAAACCACAAAGGGTCAAACTTGACTTTTTCCTGGTGCGACAATATATAATCAGACAAATAATTGTTACAACAAGAGGGCTACTCATACAAAAGGTTAAGAAGTTAAATCAGATAGGAATGTAAGGTAAAATTTGACTGTTAAGGTTTAGAACAAGTTCACAATAGTGAATTATGTACTTAAGAAGAAGCTTATTTTTCAATAAAAAAAAACAAACTTATCTGAGTAATAAGAGGTGTTTTTCAAATAAAAGACTGACTGAAAATGAATCATTAATAAGTTACGTTATTTATCAGAAAGTAAAAGGTTCTTCTTTGTAAGGATATTTAATATTTCTAATTGTACCTAGGTTATTTTGCAGTTTGTTGCTATTAGCTAGTTTTGGGATGTTTAGGGGTGTGGTGGTGTGGAAGCACACAGTTTTTTTCTTTTTTTAATCTTATTTACATTTCTCCTAATCTCCTTTTATTATTTTATTTCTTATGGAAATTTCATACTTGTATCCTTTTGATTTATGAAATAAATGGTTGAACCTAAAGGAGAGCATCCTGTATGTTTGTATTATTATTATTTTTTTCTGCCATCAAGTGGATTACAGAGGGGAAAAGAGCATCAATCTTATGGCTTCATTACTTAGGAATCTACAATCATGTTGTTCTTCTGGACTCAGAGAAAGAGGAGCAAACATCATAAAAATTTACCTGTAGAGTTCTGGAGTCAATGCTGAATGAACAGTGAGAGGAGGTGATTTATAACCAGTTTATCAGCTTTGGGCGGGTTCATGCTTTGAATACTTTACTCCTGAATATAATGATATAGTGTCACTGCTCTGTTCCTTCCAATTAATGATGACGCTGGCTACTCAAGCCTGAAAGACTAGATGCAGCACCAGTCTTAGTTATGTTTATTCAGAAATGTTGTTTTCATTCTGCTTTCTTTTAAAGTCGTAGGGAAATCATATTTAAATGTCAAATCATTCTGGCTTAAACATGTATACAAATGTACTAGAAAAAAAAATCATTTTTTTTCTCTCGTTATTTTATGCAGACCAGTTAGTTATCAGTGTTGGGCACATTACTTTGAAAAAGTAATTAGTTATATTAACTAGTTACCTCTCAAAAAGTAACTGAGTTACTCCACAATAAAAGTAACAAATTACTAGTAAAAGTAACTATTGCCCCCGTAACCCTCACCACCCGGCCCCCACCTTCTTGCCGTGTGTTTTAAAAGCCAGCTGATTAGAGCGGACGACAAAGACAAGAACCTGCAGAGAGTTTTGCATTTATTGCAACTCAATATAAATGACATCAGGGGGGAAGGCTATCTGATGGGCCTATAAACCCCGTCAGATAGCGTTTCCCCTGCTTAACATGGGGGGAACAGCATTTGACAGGCCCATCCATCCATCCATCCAGGCTAACATTTGATCGTTCACGCTTTCCGTAGTTACCCTGTGGCGCGAGCACAGGGCGGTTGTTACGCACCTTTAGCACAATGTTGAGTCATTGACATCTAACAACAGACACCTACCAAAATTAGAGCAAGGCTGTCTGCTTAAGACAAGCTATAGAAGCTTAAACAGAAATACAAGAGGCTGGAAGACCAGCTTATAACAGCGGGTCAAACCACAGAAAAAAAACGATGGTTTGACCAGCTGGATGCGATTCTGGGGCACAGGCGTACTTGTTCATTAATACAACAACAGACTTGATGAAGTTGTTACAAGAGGCTATGAGCAAAAAGGAGTGCAAAGAAACAAAATGCAATCAGTTTCATTAAATGTTCTAATAGAATCTAAATAGCTTACAACCAAAATAGGAGGATTCATGTGCATTTTGTGCAGAGAAAATGGTGTCTGCATCCACAGCTACTTATAATGTGTCCATGATTGACCTGTGGTATTTGTGTTGGTTTAGTTTTTTTTTCAATATAGGTATCCAAGCGTGGTGCTCATGAACTGACTCGGCTCACCAGCCCCAAGCAGAACTGGTTCTTTTTCTGCTTCTGTCACACATTCAGCTAAGTCTATACATTATTGTAATTATGTAACAACTCCGCAGTAACAATTTCCATTTTCGGCAGTTCAAAAGGAGTATGGGATAACACTTTCACTGCTGCATTTCAGGAACTTAATGAGGCATTTAAGGACAACCTAAAGGCACGGCAGCAGAGATGAGATGGCATAGTGGAGCAGCTCTTAGCCAGTCAAAAAAAAAGGGTGGAACTAACCAGGAAGGAACTTCTCACATTACGTAAAGACAGAAAAGAAATATATGAAAATCTTTCTTTCTATCATATCTAAGATTCTGAAACTAACATAACTAGAAAATAGTCAGAATAATTCTGGGAAGGTTTACACTAATAACCAGTTTTTTTTCACCAGGTGTGATGGTGTAGTCCAGTCCACCACTATATCTTGAAAAAATAAACTAAATCAGCTGTTTTACCTCATGTATTTCCTAAAATAGCATTAAGTTTTAATTTGTTACTACTCATCTAATCACTGGAGGCATCTCTTTATCCTTGTTTTAAAAACCTATTTTTTAAATATAGAATATTTGAATATTTGCATACGTCTAAGAAATTACATGCTAAGGTGAATATTATTTCTCATAATACAATCCAGAGAAAAATAATTTCAAATGTCAGCGTAAATTCCCAGACATTTGTAGAAAGTAAGAAAAATCCAGTAATTTTCTAAAGGAGCAGTGCTGAATGATCTGCTGGTAGTTGTTCATTTGAAGATAGAAACAGAATTTTGTTAAACCATCCTGAGTTCATCCTTATATTCCTGAGTTCAGATACTCCATGACAGACATGTTCGCAAGTCATTTTTTGCAAGTCCAAGTCAAGTCTCAAGTCTTGAGAGCTCAAGTCCAAGTCAAGTCTCAAGTCTTGAGAGCTCAAGTCCAAGTCAAGTCTCAAGTCTTGAGAGCTCAAGTCCAAGTCAAGTCTGAAGTCTTGAGAGCTCAAGTCCAAGTCAAGTCTGAAGTCTTGAGAAGGCCTGTCGCAATTATCAATTAATCGCACAATAAATTCCAATCACTTGATTAATTAAAATAAGTGCAATAATTTTTGTGCTTGCTTGTTTCTCCTTGTGTTTTCATCTCCGTCACTGAGACGGTATAGCTTAAAGGTCACTATTATATCTATGAAATGATCATTATCTTGAACTGGTAAATGAAAAACACAATTAAAAAAAGCACATGCAAATTTTTTTCCAGTTAAATTTTGCATCTTTATTTTTTTTTCTTTCAAAAACAACAATTTTCTTACAGTATTTACCTGACATTTGTGGTTACAACTTTTTCTAGTTTTAG
>NW_015152135.1:9798-11688 GCF_000732505.1 Cyprinodon variegatus
AAGTGCGACTCGAGTACGAGTCACAAACTCGAGTCCCCATCTCTGCTCCATGAGAGCTGTGTGTGCATGTAGTCCCACTTCAGAGACATGCTCTGGCATAACAGTGAGATTCCAGTGAAATCATCACCATTCATCTCCTAAATGGTGCAAAACAGTCACAAATATTGTGTTTTAATAAGTAACACCATCTGCCCTTTAGTCCTCCAAAGGATTGGTCTACATATTACTGTTTTTCTTAGCTTGGTAATAAAACCCGGAACCAATTATTTTGGATGTTTAAACATTTTCAGTCATGAAACATTCGCCTTACATAAAACAAACTCCATACTTTCTATACATGTTCTAATTATCCATGCATAGGTTCTCTTGTGTTATTTGCTTATGTCTGCTGCATGAGAGTGTTCATGCATACTTATCTCTTCCCTGTTTGTCTGTTTGATGCCCTCTGATTGGCTGATGTGTCCCATATATATTTCACTTTAATTTGCTATTGCAATGGAACATAGGAGCAGCAGAAATATCAGACTCATTTGGACACACGTTACTGGATGCGCTTTAGGAGCATCAATGCTGCTTTTGACACGTGTCTGATTTTAATGTGTAAAAGCATGAAAAATGAAAGAGCAGGTGCTTTTTTTGCTCCTTTCGGCAATTGCAGTCTGAGCATAGCATTAATCCGATATATATTTGATCTTTTCAAATGCGACCTGTGACTGAACGGTCTGGTTACATTCATCTGACCTGAACGTCATTAATACTCAACAACATTTACTATTCTGCATCTTGCAATACAGAAGCAGGAAGACAAACAACAATAAAATGATGTGGAGAGAAATCTTTTTTTAATCTTCTTGAAAATACTGCTTTGTTACAGTGCTGTCTCTGGTTGGAAAAGAAATAAGATGATGCAAGATGCGTTCCAGGACTATCATCAATATTTTCTTTTGTAAACACAGAGCTTGCTCGCTATGTAGTGAGCATGCGGGACAGTTAAGTTGTATGAAAGCAGTTCACACAGGAGATCACATGCAAGTGCATATATTTGGAAATGTTACCGATAATGAAAAACAATTAGATTTCACACAAAAAAATGGTAAGTGAGCTTTAAGGCCTACAGTGTGAAGTGTTGAGTTTGATATCTCTGTTTTAGAGGTTTGCTTAATAATGCTACACTAAACTAATCAAGAAAGGAGGTCAAACAGTGTCTTCAGAAATGGCAATGTTCGACTATGAGCATGGACTTAACTTCGACTTTTACTGACAAATATTCCATTTGGAAAACCCACAACTCATTAGTTCTCTATTTCTTTGTTTGAACAAAGATGATTTTGAATCTAAGATTGCACGTCTGTATACCGAAACCTTACTTTAAAAAGGAAACAAGAACTGTCTTTTGAGAGGAAACACAACTTATCAGTTTTCATGTTCTCTTTCAAGATTGAGCTATTAATAACAGCAGCAAGTTTGAGTCAAACGAAAAGAAGAAAAGAAGGAATGTTACGGAACACGAAACACCCGTCAAAATGAAGGCAGATGAATTCAAAGCATGTGGAGGGGTGTGTTTGAAGCAGATCATAAATAATGTTTTTCAACTGTTTGATCACATCCAGACCTGCTGCAACTCAGTCAGGTAAGAGTTGTCATTTGTTTCTGTTTAGGGAAGGAAGTTATCTTTATCTGGAAATTTACTTCTTAACTAAGATTATTGTTATTATTATAATTATTAAATATTATATCAGAAAAATGTTTTGTCTTTTCAGCACCTTTAAGAACAAACAAATTTCAGTATATACATGTACTTTTAAAGGTAGAGTTATTGCAAATCTTATATATTATAATTAGTGCTGTCAAAATTATTGCGTTATTATCGCGTTAACGCGAGGCCATTTT
>NW_015152135.1:13127-21701 GCF_000732505.1 Cyprinodon variegatus
TAAAGAACAAAACTGAGCTTTACTGATCAGAATGTAGAGCTCTTGTGTTGAAATTATATATTACGTTCCTAAACATACTCATGCACAATATGAAGCAAGTGAATCATACTATTTTCATTTTAGAATACTGTATGGCTATTCCTTCGAAAAATAAGGTCTCTCATTTAAGAACCTGGCCTTTTAGTATACACAGGTTGTTGGATATCTTTACTTTTGCAAAACAAGACCGGGAATATCAAAGTAAGCTATGATCTTAGCATAAAGAAAATCCACCAATTGCTAATGTTGTATTTTAGATCCACATATAAAACAATCTTAAATGGCACAGGGTCCATTCATCTAGCTGGAAATTTAAACGTTTCTTTTTAATGTTAGACCATACTAAATATATGTTTTACTTCTTTTCTATATGCAGCTCCAAAATTTCAATGAAACTTGTATTTTCTCAAGTTTTAATACTGCACACTGATCTACTTTTTTTTTTTTTTTTTTTTTGCAGGACTACAAACGTTGGTGAAACAGCCTCTTTAAAGTTACAATCAACTGAAAAAGAACAATACAACCTTCAGTTTAACATGACTACTTTGGAAAGTGACTCAGAAGATGTTATCTCTGACCCTGATCTGGAGAAATTACATCCTCTAATATCTTATCTCATTTCTCGTTATGTAAGAACCAACCCAGGGTCCACCAATACAAAATTGTTCTCAATGTTGGCACTGCTGAATGCTTACGTACCAGATTCCTACCTGATCATGGAGGAGTGTCAAAAGATTCTTGGACCACCTGATCCCATTCATGGAGGTCCTCCCTTCAAGGTCAGAATGGAGCCTTTTTCTGCGTACATCAGTGTATCTGGTCCAAGGGTTTGTCTAATCAATCCAGACATTGCTATGAGATCTGTGAAGCTACTAGCTTACCTAAACGTATGTCGAAGTCAGATAGCAAAAGACTGCATATTTATGCTTTGTGGGGAAGGAGTTAAACAAAGCACTGTCCAATTCATCAAAGATTTGCTCACGGAGAGAATAATAGGCCAGAAAGGCTTGGAAAAGTTTTCACTGCTAATTAAAGATATAATAAAAAAAGAGAAATTTGCTCGAACTCTTGGTGTTCTTAAAAAGGCTTCTAACAAATTCAAAGACAAGCACATCTTTCCCCAAACAGTTGCTCGCTTGTATTACATAGGTGGAAAGTACCCCAACTATAAAAAAGCTGAAGGATGGGCTAAAGAAGCCATCAAAAGATCTCCAAACAACTCCTATGCTGCTGACACCCTTGGACAGGTGTATAAGAACCGTTTGTTGAGAGAAGCTAAAAAAACGAATAAGATGACTGAAATCGCAGAAAAAGCCTTTAAAGCTTTCAAAGACGTAGAGGAAAAAGCCGAGAAAGAACTAGATCGTGGGTGGATTGAATATTATGGTTCTGTGAACTTTTCAGATTGGTTCAACAACCGAGGCCATTTTGGTTTGATTCAAGTCGCCAAGATAGTCGCTGACAAATGCAAACATCTTGATGCATTCAGAAAGTCCAAGCAGTTTGAGGTTGAATTAAAGTTTGAGTTTTTTGAATGGTATCTAAGCTACTCCATGATAGACAGGCTAACTGCAGAGCCTGACTACTTCTGGAAAGATGTTGCCCCTTGCTATGAAGCATACACAGCAAAACATGCCTCTGATTCCACCAGCTTTCCGGCTCTTTTGGACTGTTTGAATCATGGCCTCTTTGTGTCAAAGGAAAAACGAGCTTTCAAGGATGCAGTTAACGAGAAAACAGAGTCAGATTTAAAGAGAATACGAGATGAATTAAAGACCATCTATGAGAGAAACAAAGATGATGTCAAAGTGGCAGAGAGATACATCCTTTCAAACATCATCTTGAGCAACAAGGTTCCTCACTCTCCTTCACTCCCCCAGGTTAGAGAGCTTCAGTCAATACTTGAGGGATTCCTCCAAGGCAGGATGCATGGCAGAGACCCAGAGTTTTATCTCTTGGTCCTGCTGCTGTTTTGGCCAGAGGAAAACATTGCTACAGGTAAAGAAAACAGCAATGACAAGTTAGAAGAAGCAGAAAAAGACACACATCAGCTTCAAGACCATACTTCAAAGGAAGTGGACATTAATGAAGAAGATACACGAGAGGAATCTGTAAAGCCATCTCTTGGTCTCAAATTTGATCCTGACCTGGAACAATATATCAGCTCAATCGAAAAAGCCTATGATGGAGTCTATGGCAAGTACCTCCGTGGTCGTCATCTGTTGCCGCTGTTTTTTCTAGGAAAGGGCTCTGAACTTAGCAGATGGATCCATAAGTCTAAACTGGATGAAATTGTTGAAGGGCATGTGGAAACTCAGCTTGATAATGTCCGAAGTGACTCAAATAGAAACAAAACAAAAAGAAGGATGATCAATTATATTTGGAGCAGTGGGGAGGTGTGGGAGCTGCCAGAAATCCAAAATATACTTCAGCCAATTGTAATTGAGACTTCAACAATGCAGCAGAGTCAAGAAAAAAAGTTCCTAGTGCGTTATCTTGGCTTTAACATCAAGGGACCTGTCATCTTCCCAGAGGAAGCCCAATTAAAAACCTTTAAATTTAATTGAGGACGTCATTATAGAGTTTCTGTACAATGTTTAGTATCGGTTGTGGGACTGAAAGCAGCCCAGATCTCATTTGATATAATGGATGATAAAATAGGGCATTTTGCAAATGTTTTGATAATACACCTAATTAATGTAACTTTATGTATTATTATGTATATTTTTGTCTGTTAAGCTTCAGTTAGATTATTGTATCAATATCAACCCTCTCAGATCCTCTATTATTTTCCAAAATGCTCATTATTGTCTGTCTTTATTCTTCCTTCTGTCATGTTACAAACATACTTTGTGAATGCATAGTGAACTGGTGTAGGCTGTCATTCAAATAAAAGATCATCGATAAAAAACTTATCCAAAATTCACACAGAATGCAATTTGAGTAGCAGTAGCAGTCATATTACATGCGAAGTCTATGATTGATGTGCACCAATATGCATCCAAAGGTCCTGCGACGCATTACGGGCAGCCGAAGCAACCCATCTAGAAGCATTTGAGCAGCTGAAGCAGCGCCTAGAAGCTGGCAGGGAGAGGAAAACAGCACTGCTCATTTAGAGCTCTAAACATAAAACCATAAAAGGGGTAGAACTCTATTAGGTTTACATAAAAGGCAATGAGGATTATGTTTCCATGTACAAAGAAAAGTAATTGCAATGATCAATCCACTGAAACAGGTTATTAATGCTGAAATTAAAATGTTAAAATCTGCTAACAAGGTATGTCTGCTTTTATTATTCTGGTGCCTGGCAGTTTGCAATACATACCTAAAAAAAATCTACTTCTGGCCACAAGAGGAGGCCAGAGAAGTAGACACTGGGAGTTTCCAATCAATATGTTACTAAGTGAAAACAGGGGCAGTATTTCAGATATCGATATGATACTTTTAAGCTTGCTGTATCATGAAACTTTGACCTTTCTGTGTTTTGGTGATTTTTATTTTACCATTACAATTGAATAATGATAATATTAATAATGTTCATAGTGTTTTTTTTTTTTTTTCTTAATTCACCTCTTATATTATGTCTTTCGGTCGGTCTGTAATATTGGTTGTATTGTGTGCACTTGCCTTTTGCTTTAATTCTATACATGTCCTGGGAAAAATAAAGGATTAGATAATGTTAGCCCATTTAGACAACATGTTTTAATGGGATAAATGTACTGGCTCCTTTCAAGGTCTTACTTACACTTTAAGAGTGGGCTCCGATAACATGATATATAATATCTAGTTTGAAAGTCAATATGAAGATCTGCTGAAGGTTATCACTCTGATCTACCTGGATGGACTCTGGAGGTCTGAAATGCAGGTGTCGTCTGTTTGAGGGTCGAGGGTCTGTCGGAGCAATGAGGAAAGGTTCGACTCCTCTCTCTGTTTTTGTCGCTCGACGTTTTCTTGCTCATGGTTTATCCTTTGTTTATATAAACTTGTTGTGTTTCCCACTGCATTTAATCCGCTTTTTATAAACCATACGGCTTGTGGTTGTTTCACTTATGTTATTAAAATAAAGCCAAACGGCGCTTCTTTCCATCTTCTCCATGTTTTTCTATTCCGGCAGTCTCTCTCTCTCCAAGTCTGACGAGCAGCAACGTGGTTGTTTGTGTGTCGATTTGAGAGCTGAGTGGGCGGGCCAAGCTGAGCCTGCGTGCTGAGCACGTAATGAGAGGGGAGGGGGGAGCAGCAAAGTGCTGTGACACAGACGGGGAGACTGGTGAATCTGCTGCAGTAAGTGTGTTTGGGAGAGAATAAAAGTATTGATCTTGTTAAATGAGTATTATTCAATATCAATACCAGCGCTGGTATCGATAGTATCAATCTTAGGATCAAGCCTCCTACCTCTACCGGCCACTATGAACAGTTGCAGAAAATTCCCAGGAGGCAGCAGCTTGAGGCAGCTGTTGCTGGGCATTCCCAGTGAGAGCTTCTCGCCAGTAGCCTACATAGGGAATGAGCGGCTCTGACAGCTAAATAATATTTTTAGGCAGGAATGATATTCTTGATGAACTGAATGCACAGACGGTGTTTTGTGGTGTACTTTCTTGCATAAAAAACATTAAAACTACTTTTTTAAGAACTTATCAGAGCAAATATAACCTTACAATGCCACTCAGCCATTGAACACAAGGCCAGCTCAACCATCAGATGCATCTGTACACACTTTAGATCAAAAATGCTCTTGACACACATTGGACCTTAAGCTTAGCATTAGTGTTTATGAAAGTGAAACATTTTCCACTCTTTTATCTCAGTTTTATTGGTGTAAACCTAATGATTCTGACTGTTTTCTAGTTATGTTAGTTTCAAGTTTCAGAATATTAGTTATGATAGAAAGAAAGAGTTTCATATTTATCTTTTCCGTCTTTCCGTAATCTGAGGAGTTCCCTCCAGGGTTAGTTCCGCCTTTTTTTTTTTTGACTGGCTAAGAGCTGCTCCACTATGCCATCTCATCTCTGCTGCCGTGCCTTTAGGTTGTCCTTAAATGCCTCATTCATTTCCTGAAATGCAACAGTGAAAGTGTTATCCCATACTCCTTTTGAACTGCCGAAAATGTAAATTGTTACTGCGGAGTTGTTACATAATTACAATAATGAGTAGACTTACCTCAATGTGTAGCAGAAGCAGAAAAAGAACCAGTTCTGCATGGGGCTGGTGAGCCAAGTCAGTTCATGAGCACCATGCTTGGATACCTATATTGAAAAAAAAACTAAACCAACACAAATACCACAGGTCAATCATGGACACAGTATAAGTAGCTGTGGATGCAGACACCATTTTCTCTGCACAAAATGCACATGAATCCTCCTATTTTGGTTGTAAGCTATTTAGATTCTATTAGAACATTTAATAAAAGGGGACTGATTGCATTTTGTTTCTTTGCACTCCTCTTGGCTCATAGCCTCTTGTAACAACTTCATCAAGTCTGTTGTTGTATTAATGAACAAGTACGCCTGTGCCCCAGAATCGCATCCAGCTGGTCAAACCATCGTTTTTTTTCTGTGGTTTGACCCGCTGTTATAAGCTGGTCTTCCAGCCTCTTGTATTTCTGTTTAAGCCTCTATAGCTTGTCTTAAGCAGACAGTCTTGCTCTAATTTTGGTAGCTTTCTGTTATTAGACGTCACTGACTCAACATTGTCCTTCCTGATGTCTTCTCTCATAAAAATACTGGACCTCATCCTCCGTCCACCAATAGTAAAGCCTTGTCTTCTGCCCCATGAGGATGAGTTCAAACTGAAAAAATCTGATTAAACAACTGAATTTATATGACACAAGTTTGTATAGCTGGAACAAAATAATTTATTTTGAGAGACTTAACAAGAAGCCAGAAGTAGTACAAGCAGAGCAAAGTACTAAGTCTGTTTTAGAACCGAGGCCCAGGAAAGTGAACTTACCCAGGTAAATGTTTAGTGAAAAATTACACTGGCTTAAAAAGCTTTAAGCTTCTCAGAAGCCTTGGTGTTTTAAAAAAAGGACTTAAACTCCTTTGACAATAACATCTTTGAATCTAGCCCAAACAAGGATGCCCATCGAGTGCTCCACCACCACCTCCAGGGAAAGCCCCGTAGAGCTGCCCAAGCATAGTTTCTGAGCGCACCAAGGCCGTCACTAAGTACACTAAGCTGCAAGTCAATTCTTCTGCTCAATCAACACAAACACACCACATCTAAAGATTTTTGATGTTCAACTTCTATGCGTTTTTATGCTCTTTTAATCATTGTAGCAATGCAAAGTAGTCCACTGCACTTCAGACTTTCATATAAGCTCTGTTTGTTCTGCATTGCAGTGCTTTATGTGAAATAAAAGAATATGCATTTATCTCAAATCATTATATTTTTCCTGTCCAATTAAAGTATGGACTTCTTCACTGTCACCCAATGGCGAAACAACACAACCATAGACCCGTAAGCAACAGTATCTGTGTGGGTACCATATGAATTACAACACAACCCCTACCGCTGCTGCCGCCACTGTAGCCAGCAGACCCGAAATGTGCCCCATACATACACACTTCATCATTTCATCATTCTTCACCTTCAGTATACAAGGATATACTTTAGTATATTCTGCTGTAAAATGAGTCTTATGGGGCTACCTTGAGTTTCACAGCTGCCCTCCTCACCCACGCTCTCTCCAGTCTTCTCCTTGTCGCAATCTGTACGCACTGTAGCAGCAACGTCCACCTCTCCCTCTTTGGTTCTTTGAAAGAACATGTTTATTTTGGGAAGTTTTTTCCGTTATTCCAGCAGCTCTTCTTTTCTTTTTCCTTTTCTGGAATTCGCTCAAGTACCCCTTTTTGGTATCCATCCTCGCTAGCACATTGTACGTAATGGTTATGGTTTTAATGTACACTCTGGATTACCCATAACTCCAAGTCGTATTGTAAAAAATAAAATACTCAAATACATCTTACTTTTATGATCTTTATTGGAGTTTAAAACATATTATATGAGTGTTGTTTTTTTTTTTTAACCAACCGTCTAATGAACTATACACAGTTATTAACATAGCAATTAAAAGTACCACTGTCTGCTTTGCTATTGGTATCGTCTTTAAACAACTCACCATCATGTTGAAATCTGCCATGTGTTCGGGTATAAATAAGGTCCGGTCAGTCAACCTAGTATCAGGTGGGTTTAAGAGGAATTTTTTGCACCATTACATGTGCAAAGACACATCTTAGATCACAATTGCGTAGGGGGGCAAACCAAGTGTCAGTGATGGGGCCCGTAAGAGCTCGGGGGCCCCTAAACAACTGCAGTCTCTGATTACCGCCATTGCTGTCACCCATCCTCTGTTGAGGTTGTTAGTTTTCCTGTCAGTATTTTTCAGCAATGATTACATCAATAACATGAAGTTGATTCAACTCTTAAAGAAATGTCTGAATTGCTGCAGGTTGTAACAAAAATCTAGAAACAATGAAAGGTGGATGTGCTGCTATACATAAAACAACTAGCACTATATGTTGCTAATCTTTTGATAGAACAGAGCTCTAGGCAGCAATTCCTAAAATGACATGGGCCTTCGTTAGGAGGGGCTACTGAAACCTTGTATAGGCACTTTAAAGTCGTAGGGAAGCGGCTGTACCAACGGTTGCATTTCCAAATTTCCCCTGAGTGGTGCAAGACTTTACACGAGTGAATAAAGTGAATGTGATCAGTTGTTTATCAAGGGGGCGGGATTGTTCTGGCGGAAGGTTTGCAAAATAGTTAGTGCTAGCAGATTCCCAATGGGAAATTCCATTGGGACCAAGTAGCACTAAATTGGTGACTTAGAAACAACACTGTCAAGGAACGCTATGGACAGTGGAAACATGCAAGAGGAGAGATTTGTGTCGGAGGTCGTGGATAAGTCTCCACGACCTTCGTCACACTTTTTTTTTTTTAGAAGAGGAAAGCGGGGATGAATTGTTGTGGAAGAGGATGCCAGGTCGGCAAAAGCTTCGTTTGGTGTAGAAGGCTTACAGCCGTACATGTTTTGAGCATGAGTTAGCTCTACGCCTGCTGAAGACGCAGACGTCCATCCCCGTGAACACTGGGACGGAACTCAGTGGGGAAATAAATTAATCTTATTTCTTATTTCAACCGTTGCATATATTAGCTGCGACAATGAATCAAGATGGCGTGACCGAAAAAATTTGATTGACAGAAGACCATTGATATATGATTGGATGAATTCAGGTGCACAAGCTAATGTATAACTAACTGGCCTGCATAAGGTAACGAAAACAAAAAACAAAGATTTTAAGGCAGTATTTTTTTTTTTTATAGAATTTTTTTGTGAGACATTATGGTCTGATAATGAGTACATTTGTATACATGTTTAAACCAGAATTATTTGATATTTAAATATGACTTCCTTCAGCTTTAAAAGAAAGCAGAATGAAAACAACATTTCTGAATAAACATAACTAAGACTGGTGCTGCATCTAGTCTTTCAGGCTTGAGTAGCCAGCATCATCATTAATTGGAAGGAACAGAGCA
>NW_015152135.1:24046-25833 GCF_000732505.1 Cyprinodon variegatus
TTATATTGGTTCTGATGAAGCTTTCTCAGTTTTAAAACATTGGAAGACACATTTGTCTATCCTCAAACAGTTGCTCACCTGCCTGTATTACCAAAAAAATAAAATAAAAAATACAACATGCAAGCAAAATACAGGACAAAATAAGCTATTAGTAGAGAAAACTCATGCTTTTTCGTTTGTCCGATGTGTTTTCTCTTTGATTATGGCATAAATTGTGCAGTCTTAAAGAAGAGAATGCAAATAGGATGATTGTTTACTAATTTATTTTATGAATCACATTTATGAGCCACATTCTTAAAATGAAAAAGCATTTCTGGAAATGCTTTTTCATTTTCAAATTTTTCATTTCAAATAGAATTTTTGTATGTATTTGCTGGGGTACATTTTGAAAAAATAAATCTCAAATGTCTTTTCCTTTTTCATTTAAATTAAGTAAAAGGATGAGCAGTCTTGAAGAAGAAAATAAAAATGCAAACAGGATTATTGATTACTAATTTCATTTATGAGTCAAACAGTGCAGCGACATTCTTAAAATTGAAAAAGCATTTGCAGAAATGCTTTTTCATTTTAAGAATCTGAAAATGCTTTTTCATTTTAAATATGTTAACGATTTGCTTCCATAGACAGAGGAAGCTGTTGTTATACAGCAGCCATGTAGAAACAACTACTTGGCTGTGATTGGATGAGCCGCTCAGTCTGGGTGGAGCTGGAGAACAAACCACGTGACTTTTTCAAAAGTTGCGCTCAGTGGGACAATAGAGGGAAAAGAAAGGCGGGAAACACCCAGGAAAGAATAATGCTCTATATATTTTACTATTTTAGATACCGCTGATGATCTGATCCTTTCATATAATGTAAAGCAGTCAGAATTGCCTTCTAATTACATTAATTGTTTCTCCCTCAGAATAGCATCATAGATATTTTCTAAGGTACATAAAAATCATGCTGAATCGTTTAATGACATGTTGGATATGGTTCAGGACCTGCAATATTTTGTTTTCTCATGTTATTTTATCAAACTAACAGGTTAATATAAGTGATGCATTAAACCATAATTAAACAGTTATTGAATGCATGTGTGGCATTTATTATTTCTCAATCTTAGTATTTCAGTTTAATGTTCAAATTTACATTTGTGAATGATGAAAATATGTTGTATTAATGCAGGGGTTTTCTTTTAGATTCATACGTATAAATAATAAAAGAAAGTCTGCAACGCTTTGATAATAAATTGACTTCTTTTTGAGGAAACTCTCGTCTGCTGGATGGCAAAACATGATAGGGTTGCTCTGTCAATATTGTTAACTGCTTTACTGTAAAAATAAACACTTTTCAGTTTTTCCCTCCAATTTTCTGAGACCCTACTGCATCCCCTTTGATAACCACTTGTCTGCAGCAGTGTGGTTTTATGGCCCGAATACACTAAAACAAAAGTCATTTTCAAATCAATGATTTAAAATAACTGCATTCTAACAGATAAAATCAATTAAAGCCAATGATGTGTAATGTATTGATGAAGGCAGCATGGAGAGGTTCAGCTCTTAAAACGGAGTGTGTGGCTCTTAAAAGAGCCGTTGTGGGGCTGTGTCCAGCAGCAGCAGCGGCTTGGTGGCTTTACTTGGCCTTAGCGGCCTTCTCGGTCTTCTTGGGCAGCAGCACCGCCTGGATGTTGGGCAGCACGCCGCCCTGAGCGATGGTGACTCCGCCCAGCAGCTTGTTGAGCTCCTCGTCGTTGCGGACAGCCAGCTGCAGGTGACGGGGGATGATGCGGGTCTTCTTGTTGTCGC
>NW_015152135.1:26100-32732 GCF_000732505.1 Cyprinodon variegatus
GCAGCTTCCTCCAATCAGCAGCGAGGATTCAGCGGGGCGCTGCCTCCTCTGGGCGGCGCTGAGCTCCAGAAGGAGCCGCTACCCAACCAGGACCCGCAGCTCTGCTGCGGCAGAAAAAAATGACCAGTATTTTGAAACCAAATCTATGGATGTAACCCAGGGGTCTGCAACCTTTCATATCCAAAGAGCCGTTTTGCCCAGAGTACAACCAAATAAAAGTTTTTTAGAGCCGCAAAATATACCATGACTTTTTCTAGAAAACCTTTTTTTTTTATCTTGTATAGGAAATTAGTTGTTGCTATCTCAAACAATCAATTCATATATTTTTAATGTTTAAACGTATCATTTTCAAGCTAATTCATAGAAAAATGTCTCTTAAAACATATTTCTGGTTCTTTTAATCTCATTCTTTTCCATATTATAAAAAACGCTAAAGCTATTGATACCGGTATATATTATAGTAAATTATTTAGCTCTTTATATACATTTTAGCCTATATTAAGAGCCGCTGGAGAGGGTTCAAAGAGCCACATGTGGCTCTGGAGCCGCAGGTTGCAGACCCCTGATGTAACTCTCGACATATCTATGTCATCCATAGCATTATTACTGTTAATTGTTTTCGTGAGTCCGGTTTCTGGATTTAAAGTTTAAATTAAAATAAATTGTTGTATTTTCATCCCACTGTTTCTTGGATTGTCCTCTCTGTATGATGTTCAGTCTTGTTACTTTTATAATTTCCAAATATCCTCAAGTAATTTGTAAAATTCAGTTCCCAGAGAATCAACGTTTCGATAATAAAGAAATAAAACATGTAAAGTAATTTTAGGACTTCAGATTGGGCCTCAGGCCAAAATAGCAAACAAAACAGTTAATTTTACCATTCTCAAAGAAACATGAAGGAAAATACAATTATCTTATCTGCTAAAATAACAAAAACAGGAGAGAACTTTATTAATAATTACAACTCTTTTGAACATTTAACCCTTAGTTTCCCTCATCCGAATTGCAAAGCAAGAAAACCTCTACTTTTTGTAACTTTGTATCGTCCACCAGGTCCTTACTCTGAAGTTTTAGACGAGTTTTCAGAGTTCCTATCTGATTTGGTGTTAAATACTGACAGGCTCATCATAGTGGGGGATTTTAACATCCATGCTGACATTGAAGGTGATAGCTTAAGAGCAGCCTTTAATGCTATCTTAAATGCTATCGGCTTTGTTCAAAATGTGAGTAGCCCCACACATTCTCATCTTCATCCTTTGGACCTTGTGTCCTTTTTTAATTTATTTATCCTATTGCCAGATATTATCTGGCTCCAAACTTATAGCTAGGAATAATCCCTCTTAAGGATGTTATGTTTCCTAATCGATGCTCATAAACAATAGAATTGAGTTGCACACATATCAGTTCTATTTGTCGAATGATGTTTCTATTAACAGCATCTCATCTGGAAAACATCAACATATTTTCTCCATCAGAAGCTAAAGTTTTGAGTCCACTTTAACTTTAATAATCCCTGTAGGTTTGTGCAAATCTATGCAAAGAAAAAAGATAGAGGCGAGCTCAGGGCCTTGTTTGCTTCTTATCCTCTGGACTTTGAATAAGTGAGGTGTTGTTTAATCAGACTGGAATGCAGCAGGCCCATCGGTCTCTCAGTCAGCCAGAGAAAGGGGGAAAGAACAACAACTTCTTTTGAAATCTAAGATATTTAATTATACTTTACTTATCTAACTTTGACCTAGAAGTGTTGATGTTATACATGTTTGTCATCTGCATTTTGAAATCTGATCTGTTCCTATTCTAATCTTCAGTAAAACAGTTTTCATTAAACGCTTCCAACATATTTTTAAGCATAACCTCTTGAGTCTTAACCTTCACGACTCCTCACTTCAACCAAGGTGGTAACTTTGTGATGAAAGTTTGTGGGGATGCTCTATTCAATCCAAACACTTTCATTACGTTTCAAAAATGAGCATAAAAATTTACTGAAGGGTACCACAATACATGGCTATTTATAGGTAGTTAGATGCCTTTTATTGCTTTATTGATAAAGGACTAAAAACTATGTATAAAAAAACACAGGCATCCCTAGTATATATAAAAACAATTTAAATTCTGTCCTTCCAGAAAAATAATGCTGAAAAGTACAAATATTAAAAATTCTGTGCATATTATGATTTGCCAACATCCAAAGTGTACACATTTGAGATAATTGCCGAATTAATTTATGAAAAGTCACCTTGAATGGAATTTGATGGCTATAATCAGCTTTGAGTAGAGCCAAAACCTGTCCAGACAGAAAATGTATGTCGTACAGTAGTTGCTAAAAGTGACAATTCAAATAAAACTGGTTAAAAAAAAGTTTGTGGGGATGCTCAAACAGTGGCTGATGGACCTACAGTTATTCAATCCAAACACGTTTCAAAATTAAGCACAAAAGTTTACTGAATGCTACCCTAGTTGAGAACACAAGGGTACCACCATACACTGTTATTGGTTTTTAGTGCTGTAATGATAAAGGACTCAAAAACAATGTATACTAATAAAAAAAAAAAAAAAAGACATCCCTAATATATACAAAGTTTCAATTCTGTCCACCCAGAAATATATGCAATACTGAAAAGTACAAATATTAACATATCTGTATATTATGATTTGCAGTAAGCCAAACTGTACATTTGACATGATTGCTTTGATTACAGCCAAAACCTGTCCATACAGAAAATATGTCATACTGTAGTTGCTAAAGTTGACAATTCAAAAAAATTCCTTAAAAATTGTTACCCTTTTTAAGCCCTTATAATCTTGTTTTGTAGACACTTTTAGTGGGAATCGTGTTCTTAACCAGCAGGTTGGCGGCCCTGAAAAGGACCTTTGTTTAGTTTAGAGAAGCGGCTCAGTTTAACCTCCAAAGCCGTACAGGGTGCGGCCCTGCCTCTTCAGAGCGTACACCACATCCATGGCGGTCACAGTCTTCCTCTTAGCGTGCTCGGTGTAGGTGACGGCGTCCCGGATGACGTTCTCCAGGAAGACCTTCAACACACCGCGGGTCTCCTCGTAGATAAGACCGGAGATACGCTTAACTCCACCGCGGCGAGCCAGACGGCGGATAGCGGGCTTAGTGATTCCCTGGATGTTATCACGGAGAACTTTACGGTGACGCTTAGCGCCTCCTTTACCGAGTCCCTTACCTCCCTTTCCTCTGCCGCTCATTCTGTCTACCTCTGTTCAGTAACAAAGAGAAAAATGGCGACTGACTGCTGCTGTTGGCCTTTATGTATATGTGCTGCGGACGTAGGAGGAGACAACCACAGCGGCTGATGGATGGTTTCCCTTTGAGTTGCGTCAATGATTTTTTTTATTTATCCGACATATTTTTAGAACTAGCGGATTGTATTGTATCAGAGATATTGTTAAACATAATTTAGATGTTTAAGATAAGCTGTTTTGTTAACATATGATCTATTTTGTTGTAACAACTTAAGTCAGTGTTTTGTTGAATGGTTGACTAGACTTGTAAGCAGGATAGGCATCTTAAGCCTTGGCTTCAGTCTATATCTATTCGGTGAAATTAAAAAATATAGATGTGTAAATGTTCTGGCTTGAGCATGTTAATAACCGCAATAAACGTGTTCACAAATGTATTTAAAGTAGATAGCATAAACAAGTACACATACATACAGACTCTGTTTTGTGAGAGATGGAGAGGGCGATAACAGACATAGTCTAGAGATATAGATATGTTGCACCTCTAGCATCCATCAGTAGTTTCATCATTAACACCATCTAAGAATGAACAGCTTATGACAAGTTCTGGAAGTCATATCTCTTCCAAATATCTAATATGTGATTGTTTGGAAATCAAATGCACAAAGCCGCATAAACTTGAATGACGGTGTGGCCTATATAAGATATAATGGAGTATATGTTGTTAACACTTTCTGCTGCACTGCTAGGCCTCATCATATAATTTCTCCTTTTGCCACCTCTTTTTTGAAAAAGCCAGGTAATTATCTGTTGGTTTTAATGTAAAATCAGAAAGTTAAACCTTTTGCTATATATATAAATATTAAAAAAAAAAAATAAATAAATAAATCAACACATTAATAATTAAAAACATTAATATTTTTTTATTGTAAAAGGATCATTTTTCCTCTCCACTGTCGCTACAAGCATGCTTATTGTGAAGGATTGCATTTTTTCAATCAATTTGATTGACTGGGAGAAAATGTGATGCTCTTAGTTCTGAAAAATAACTGAAAATATTGTCTGTTATCTATTTTATTTTTATAGTCAAATTTTGTTGACCAAGGTTTTCATGCACCCAGAAATAGAAAAGTTATAGCAGTACATTGAAAGATGAGCATAGAAGCAAGCATCCCTTCTCCTCTGGAAGCAAAGTGGGTGCCATCCTACATTATTTGTTTTTAACAATCTGTATTCTGACTTACTGCTTTGTGATGTTATACATGTTTGTCATCTGCATTTTGAAATCTGATCTGTTCCTGTACTAATCTTCAGTAAAAGTTTTCATTATACGCTTCCAACATATTTTTAAGCATAACCTCTTGCGTCTTAACCTTTACGACTCCTCACTTCAACCAAGGGTGTAACTTTTTGATGAAAGTTTGTGGGGACGCTCTAACTGGAATGAAGATGTGTGAATGAACCTACAGATGTAGGGATTGTGATTGGGGGTATCACTGTTCTCAGCAGTCTTGGAGATTTTAGCAGAGTCTGCTGCTATTTGTTGGGACTGACATATGCCTTGGACCTGAGCCCAAGAATCTCACATACAGTTTTGAGTTTTTCCCAAAGGTACTGCTGGAGCTGGATCCTGGAAACCTTTAAAACAAGGTACAGAGACAAAAAAAATTATCTGCGTACAAAACTTTCTGACAACTGTCCAACAAGATGCTCTTTTCATGCAGAAATGTTTTATTGGAAAGGTATACTTGTTCTGAGGGTAACCTGGTTTAAAAGTTGCCTGATGTACTTTTTTACGGTTTACACACACACACGAGTCGGAAGATGTATTGTATTAATGATTACAGAGAAGTTTGTTGATGTGTTGTTTTACTCTTTACACACACAAGTCAACTGATGTATTGTCTTTAAAGGAGAACTCTGGCGCAAAATGGACATGAGGTGTAATAACGTTGGTACTGAGACGACTGGTATTTATTTTCATGATAATCGAATGTAAAGAGTTTTATCTCTAAATTGTTTAGCTTATAACACGAGAAGACAGTACCATCGCCTATAAAGGCAGGAGCCATCTTTGGAAAACAGTCTAGACCAATCGAACCACGGACGCCGTACTACAAGCTGAGCCATGAGATTCCAAATCACAATTCAGCTTGTAGCACGGCAAGCTTTACTTTCGATTATCATGAAAATAAATACCAGAGAACAGTTCAGAATGGTATCAATGTGTTATTACACCCCAGGTTCATTTTGCACCGGAGTTCTCCTTTTAATGTTTACAAAGAAGAGTTTTCTGATGTGTTTTACGGTTTACACACACAAATAAGCTGATGTATTGTCTTATTGTTTACTTGAGTATTGCAATTGTGACTGGTTCTGTTCTGTAAGAGTTGTGGATATCTTTACACATTTAAACATTTGACAAATAAATGTCTAATTAAAATGTCATATTTGTGCAGTTGCTTCATTTCAGGTATTGATTGGAAGTGTATTGTAGTGTTGAACATAAAGAATAAATATATTTAAAATATTAAGTACATGTAACATATTTATTTTGATAATTGATAGTTAAATATAAATCAAATTCAGGTAAAACATTAAGTAAATGTAACACCTTTCTTTTGTTACATTATACTGGGCCTCATCATATAATTTATTTTGAAAAAGCCAGGTAATGATCTGCTGATTTTAATCTAAAATCAGAAAGTTAAACCTTTTGCTATGAAAAAAAAAAAAAAAAAAAGTAAAAAAAAAAAAATTAATCAACACATTAATAATTAAAACCATTAATATTTTTTTTATTGTAAAAAAAAAACAAAAAAAAAAAAAACACTGCTCTTAAAAATGGTGATATTAAACAGAACAAAGATTGAATAAGAAACAAACAGGTTCAATGGGGTTGGTTAGGGATGGCGTCAGGTGGTTTGAAATTCAGAATATTATGGTGGTCAAACAACGAACAAAGTACAAAGTTTTTGTACATTTTAACACACATAAAGATGCCCTCAGAGACAAACTAAAAGTGCATACTAAACTCTCAGAGCTTAATGAAAGATTTTCTCCTGGAATCATATAACTGATTTGCCAGGTAATGGATAAGATTTTAGCAGCAGAAACTTTAAATGACTTTATCAGTTATTTTATTTTGTTAGCTGGACTCAGCAGTAAGCTGCCAGTTCTATTATTCAAATAGTTGGTTGATGATATGGTTGTCTTTGTTTAATGCTCAATGCACATGCTTATTATGAATATTTTAACTAAAGTAATCATAGTCTATTGCACCACCCTTTGATGAAGTGTACAATATTTCAGCACAGGGCTTATATGTTTTATTCTTGTGCAGTGAATTACTACCACCATTATCGTTGATCTTGATTTTTCTTTGTTTTTTGTTGTTTTTTTTACTTTGTACATATGTGATCATTGTA
>NW_015152135.1:33206-44299 GCF_000732505.1 Cyprinodon variegatus
TTTTTTTTTTTTTTTACTTCAAACCAAGCGAGTTATGGTAACTGTTCTTGTTCAATAAATGAACCTAGTGTTTTATAGATTCAAATAGACACAAAATCTCATTTTTATTCATTCCACTGGTAGTCTGTTTTGCTCAAATAGCAATAGAGGCCTGTCTCTAATTCTGGCCTCTTTCCAATAAAGGCCTGGACCGCGATGCACTTGAGTGAAATAAAGGCCCGGGCCTATATTAGAGGATTTATATATATATATATATATATATATATATATATATATATATATATATATATATATATATATATATATATATATATATGATGCTATTGTTACACCTTGATTTCCTTCTATGGGACAATAAAGGCAACTTTTACTAAACAAAAAGAATTAAATACAAAGTTACTAACTAACGAGGTTAGTGAGTACATGAGTTAATTTTGAAGTTAACATGTAACTAGATGTAGATCAATATTTTCAGACAGTAATGGTTATCAGTAACCAAGTATATCAAGGTTTCAGCAAATTAATATTTTCCAGCTGCATAAAAATGCTACGTTTAATACCATCTTTACAGTTTAGACAGCGTTTAATGAGAATTCAAAAACGCCCTAGAATGACTGGTTTCTGGAGATAAAAACAGAGCAGCATCTCTGAACGCATAACACATTGAACATTGACTCAAATGGGATACAGCAGCAGACGATCACAACGGGTGACTCACCTGTCAGCTAAGAAAAGGAAACTGAGGTCAAAGTTTGCATAGACTCGCCATAATTTGACAATAGAAGATTGGAAAAACCGATGAGTCTCGATTTCTGCTGCGACATTCCTATGGTGGAGTCAAAATTTGTCATCAACAACATGAAAGCATGAAACCATCCTGCCTCTATCAATGGTTCAGGCTGGTGGTGGTAGTGTCATGGTGTGCGGGATATTTTCTTGCCACACTTTATTTTCCTTAGTGCCAAATAAGCATTGTGTCAACGCCACAGCCTGCATGAGTACTGTTGCTGACCATGTCGATCCCTTACCCATCAGCACCTTTGGGATATGGTGGGCAAGAGATTCGCTTCATGGATGTGTTGGCAATAAATCTGCAGTGAGATGCGATCATGTCAACTTGGAGCAAACTCTCTGAGGAATGTTTCCAGCACCTTGATGAGTCTATTCCATGGAAGATTAGTGCAGTTATGAAGGCTAGCGGGGTCCAACCCAGTACTAGCAAGGTGTACCTAATAAAGCGACCAGTGAGTGTAATTATTTCCTAAGAATTATTAAGTCAAGGTATTCATTCCTTTTGCATGTGGACTGATTATTGTAAAATAATATTTCCCTAAAAAACAATATCTGTAAATATATGGTTTTCCTGGTTATTATTGTATTAAAAGATGCATATTTGTTCATCAGTTGTTCATCAAATCTGTTTTGTGAACAGAAAGTGAGAAAATACAAAATACATTTTGTACAGGCGAAAACAGTGGCAAAATAAATATTTCTGAACATTAGTAGCTCACATTGGTTTTCGTTAAACTAAGGCACCTCACAAAGGGAAAAATGTGGAGACTCCTGATTTAAAGTGTAACAAATAACCAACTTAGATATAAAATTTGTAAAACATTAAAACCGGATTCCAAAACTATAGGTACGGTTAGGTCCAAAATGATGCAGGTTGCAGATTTAGGTCTAAATTATGTTTGAAAATTTACCAAAGTTATTTCTTCTGACTGGAAGCAGAGTTGATCATTTCAAGTTGTCCCACCACATCCTGTCTTTAAATAGATGGAGCAATATAATTATGATTAGTTCTGTTGTCATTTAAAACGAAGAAGAGTCATTAGAAGTATACAAAACCCAGTCTCACCACTTCCTTTATTTGTGCTATTTGCAGTATCCACCCCCCACGCTCCCAGCTTTGCACTTCATGATCATTTCGAACGTTTAAGCCTGTAAAGATGTAATTCTCTCACAGAGATGGTTAATAGAGTCTGTTCTTCCTGAGCTGATGCTACATGTCCTTTGTCTTGGCCTCTTTCATTAAGGTATGTTCACCTTCATTGCTTGATGTCACTAAAATGTATCAAAAAGTCTCTTCCTGTTTATGGCTATAGAAGACAAGTTACAACTAAATATACTAACATGTATTATTCAGCTGCTATAACTGTGTCATTCTGAATTATTTCAGGGTTTAATACATGTCAAATCCTCACCGTTTAGACACAACAACGGTAGTTATAATGTTACATTTTTTGCACATAAACACAATATTATTTCAATTGTATCCAACTTTGGTGAATTCAAACTGTCTAATAAGGAAGCAACACTTATTGACAACCACTTTCCCATGCTGTTGTGCAAAGGAGTGGTTCTGCAGTCGTGAACATTAGACTACTTCTCAGTACATATGCTCTCTGGCTGATGTTTTGGTCACTTTTGAATGTTAGGGATGCTTTCAGACTCGTGGTAACATGAGAGGGACTTTACAACCCATACAAGTGGCTCAGGTATTGCTGATCTTCCAGGATCTTCCTATGATATGTGCCCGATATCATAGGGGGTTGTGCTCACAGGCCAACACTGTGCAGGATGCTTGGCATTTGCCAGAGAACACCACAATTATGGTGTCAGTATTTTGCCAAAAATCCACACACACAATAAATACTGCTACAAACACCTACATTAATACAGACACTCATTAACTCTTATGTTTAACATGTTACATGTGCAAATAGAATACTACAAGACTCCAATACATCACATTTATGAGTGCTTGTTCCTTCTGTGAGTGCATGTGGTTTGATTTCCTGAATACTGACCCCATACAGGATTGGCACATTTGCCACTGGTGGCCTGTGCATTTCATAAATGAAAGCAGGTTCACACTCAGCACACGTGGCAGGCGTGACAGAGTCTGGAGACACCATGGAGAGCAATCTGCTGTCTGAAACATCCTTCAGCATGACCGATTTGGCAGTGGGTCAGTAATGGTGTGGGTATGGCATTTCTTTGAAGGGCCGCACAGGCCTCCATGATCTTGCCAGAGGTACCATGGCTGCCATTAGATAGTGAGAATAGATCCTCAGACCCCTTGTGAGTCTCTATGCTGATGCCATTGGCCCTGGGTTCCTTCTAATGAAGGGAAATGCTAGTTAGACCTAATGTGGCTGGACTGTGTCAAGAGTTCCCACAAGATGAAGACATTGTGGCTATGGACTGGACAACCCCTTCCCCAAATGTCGCACATCTGGGACATTATGTCTCGATCCATCCACCATTACTTTGCACCACAGAGTCTCCAGGAATTGGTGGATGCATTACTCCAGGTCTGGAAGGAGATCCCTCAGGAAACCATCAACCTGTAATGCCTCCACAATATACTGCCTCTCTGGGTCAGGGGAAACTAGGACTGGAGCAGAAGTGAAAAGGTTCTTCAGGTGTTTAAATGCCTTGTCAGCCTGTTCGTTCCATGTGAACTTGACCTTAATGGAAGTGAGGGCATGGAGTGGGGCAGCCACCTGACTGTAGTTCCGGATGAAGCGCCTTTAAAAATTAGCAAAACCCAAAAACCTCTGCAGTTGTTTCCTGTCACCTGGAATGGGCCACTCAGTGACTGAACGAAACTTGGCCGGGTCCATCGACATTTGGCCAGGGGACAACATAAATCCAAGAAAAGATGTGGAGGTTGTATGGAACTCACACTTCTCGGCTTTGACATACAGCTGGTTCTGCAACAGACGGAGAAGAACGGAACGGACATGTTGCCTATGGAGGGTGAGGTTATCAGAGTAAATGAGGATGTCATCCAGATACACAAACACATAATGACCAATCATGTCTCCGAGGACCTCGTTCACAAGGTTTTGGAATACAGCAGGGGCGTTAGTGAGACCAAAAGGCATGAATAAGTACTCATAGTGTCCTGTTGGAGTGTTAAATGCTGTCTTCCACTCATCACCCTCCCTTATTCGGACTAAATGGTAGGCATTTCTTAGATCCAGCTTAGTGAAGACTTGGGCCAGCTGGTCCTGATCGAAAGCAGAATTCATCAGGGGTATCGGGTAACGATTCTTAACAGATATGTCATTTAGTCCCTTATAATCTATGCAGGGCCGGAGTGAGCCATCCTTTTTCCCCACAAAAAAGAAACCTGCACCTGCGGGTGAGGAAGAGGGACGAATAATTCCTGCTCTTAGGGCCTCGCTAATATACTCCTGCATGGCTTTAGACTCAGGAGCAGATAAGGAATAGAGACGACCCCTAGGTGGAGTGGTTCCAGGTAGCAAGTCAATAGCGCAGTCAAATGGAGAGTGAGGAGAAAGACTCGTGGCTTTGGATTTATTAAATACCTCCTTTAAGTCGTGATACTCGGGTGGGACCTTAGACAGTTGGGGGTAGGCCTCCTCCACCTTGCCCTCCGAAGAGTGAGGGGAATGAGCAGATAGCAGACAGGACTCTGAACAGGATGAAGACCAGCCCGTCACCTCCCCCTTTCTCCAGTCAATCTTATGTTATCTCCTTACTAACCTTCCGGTTAGAAAGGAGATAACATAAGCAACCTTAGCCCTATCATTGGGAAAGGAAGACGTTTGAAGTTCGAAATGTATTTCACACTGGGTTAAGAATGCTCTGCATTGTTCAGGATCGCCCCGAAAGGATTCGGGTGGGGAGGGACGGGGCTCGGCAAACGTTTGCGTCACAGGAAGTGACGTGGCAGCAGTCTGAACCGTTTGCCGAAGTACAGGGACCGGAGAGTTTTGAGCGCAAAGGTGTCTACGAAGCTCGGTAACCCCGGCTTCTAACTGGGATATGGATCTATCAACACCTGTGCGCCAGTGACCGTCGGGTGATGGGTCCATCTAGTTGGCCAGATCGTACTGTAATGAACCGGATGCGGACCCAAGATTCACCACAACAGGTCAGTGACAATTTAAGAAGTTTATTGAGAAAACAGGTGATTGGGACGCCGACTCTCGGGCGTTCAGCTTCCGTGTGCTGACTGATATGACCTAGAGACAGAGGGGCAGGTTAGTGGCGGCTCTGGCAGGTTAAAGTAGAAACTGTCTGATGGACTAACCTGATTTCACACGAGGTTTGGGCTCAGAGGACCAGCCAGGAACAGGTAGTATGTCCAGATATAGATTCAGACATCCAGCTGATAAGCAGTGGGGGTTTCAGTGGGCTTGTTCAGTTTCTGATCCAGTATCACAGGACATAGAGGGGGCCGACAGGCTCAAGAACTTTCAGACAGAAATGGGTCTTAGGCACAGGTAATCATTCCGGAATCCAGAGACTGACAGAGCTGGTCTCAGGCAGGCGGACAAATCCAAGAAGGGGACAGGCAGGCTCAAAAATCAGAGGACAGGACAGGATCAATAACAGGCAGGCAGGCAAAAGACAGGTTTTCAAAAATAAGGCTGGAAGGTGGCTTGAAACGATCTGGCAATGGAGACTCATGAGGACGGAGCTTATATGCAGATGGAGACAGGTGAAACCAGTAGAGATGATTGCGATGGGGGTGGAGACTGAACCAGAGTCAGCTCCAGTTCCAGGATCATCACACAACCACTTTATCAGGAGCTTGCTCAGGCATTGTAGGGAGGTAATTCAGGCACATGGAGGCCACACACAATACTGAGCCTTTATACTCACTTATTCACTTACATTTTTTGTGTGACTCCAAATTCAGGGCCCCATTGGTTGATAAATTTGATTTAATTAATGATTTTTGTGTGATTTTGTTGGCAGTAAATTTAACTTTGTACAGAACAAAGTATTCAATGAGAATATTTCATTCAGATCTAGGGTGTTTTATTTAACCTTTATTTTATCTTTATTATCTTTATTTTTTTTTTAGCAGTGTATTATTTCCCAAACTTGCTAATGCTGTTATACAGAGTCATCCCTGTTTATAATACATGTTGACTTCCTTGGTTATTCCTACGTCTAATGAACTTTACAATGTTACAGCTTTGTTTTTGTTAAAGATAGGCTCTGTGTCTGCAACTCAAAGCTCTTTCTCTCTGGTTCTTTTTTTCCTAAAAAGAGATCACTTGAGACAAACTCTTTAAATAAAACTTCCTAGCTTATATATATTAAATAACCAGGAGACATGACAATAGATTCTGATAGAAATTGTAATCTTACTCAGATCAGAGAAGTTGCTTAGAGTTTACAGAAGGCAGCTGCTCACTTAGGAAGTGACCCCGATTAACAGTTAAAAAGGCATTTTATACATCTCGAGTCTGCCACATCATCATATTTTACATCATATACGTTTACAGATGAGTAGAGAGCATGGCTCCAGCCTTATCAAAATGTTACACTTTGTTCTTAGCTCTCATTCCATTTCCAAATCTTTGCCACGTACAGAATGAGAGATTATAACCATACATCCGAACAGAGGAACTGTCTTAATTAGATCAACTATTGTGGAAAACATCAGTTCTGACACGCAACAGGCAGCCAATTACAAGGTGTAATAAACTCACTAATCATCAATGATAATCATCCTAAATGTTTTACTTGCTGATGTCATGATAACTTTATCTATCATTTTGCTCCAGTCTATTTGTTGTGTTTGGAGCATTTTACTTGGGTAGGGTCTGTTTTTGGTTTTAGGTTTTTGTGACTGTTTCCTGTACATTTGCACTATACTATTGACCTACATTATTTTAAATGTGCTTCATTAATGAGGTGACAGTCAGAAGCAATAGTTTTTTAAGTCTATACATACAAAAGGATAAAGAGCATGATCTGTTTAAACTCATTACCAGCAAGGGTGCATGTTTCTGCAGCATTCTCTGCTGTCTTCTCCCTTAATCATTTTAAACTCTCAACTGAAAAAAATTATTCATTATAAATATAGTTTTAAGCTCTCACATTCCTGCCCTTTTTAATGTATCTATGCTATATAAATTAAAAATAGGACGTTAAGACATTAATTGAAATGGGAAAAGGTTTAATGACATTTTTAGTACTATGCTGTACAGCTGTTTCCTTGCCTCAAGGTTCTGGGTTTAATCTCCAGCATTGGGTCTGTAAGCATGTTGTAAACATCAGAGGTGGGTAAATAGTTACATTGGTGCAAAGCATATTTAGTTAGCCACTAAATGTTTAAGTTATCCTACTTAGAAATGATGAGAGATAGAGATAGATAGATGAGAGGTCAGAATTTTTCATCTGATCACTTCAACTATAAGAGAGACAGTCCAAGAAATCACATTGCAGGGGTTGTCAAGAATATATTGGTAAATTATGGTGCAAAATATGGGTTTGCTGAATAAAAAATATTCAGCTCAATATTTCGTAGCATACCGTATTTTCACGACTATAAGACGCATATAAACGTCTTTTTTTCCCTCAAAATGTGCGGCGCGCCCTATGTGTGTTGTTACTGCAGACGTTGTTGAGACCACCATGAGAACGTTAAAGGGGGAAGTGTGGGCGTGGATTGTGTATAAAAGAACAGGTATGTGCTTTATGCAGAACTCCTCATCTCCTCATTGAGGAGATGATGAAAGAGTGGCTGAGGGAGGGGAATGTAAGGAGACCAGGTGGTTTTTTTCCACTCATCACCATCGCTGTTAATCTGTGACTCCATGCGTGCCCATCTCACAGCCAATGTGAAAAACAAGGTGAAGAAATGAATGCTGTGCTTGCTGTTACTCCGGGAGGTCTGACAAAGGAACTTCAACCGCTCGACATCGGTGTGAACCGGCCGTTCAAAGTAATGCTACGTTCATGCATCTGCTGCTTCATTTTTGCTGCTTGTACCAGTTAGTTCTGATGCGTGGCTGAAGCAGCTTTGCTGCTCTGGCTGCTCGGTGCAAAAGTGTGTCTGATGCACGTTGGGCGGAGCTACTCTATCCTTTCTTTGCCTTGCAGCTATATTTGCTGTGATCAGTTGGAAAAAAATAGTTTTAATATGTTTTTAAGTGAGAAAGTCCACCTAAAAACTTAATCATTGCAGTCAGTTCATCCAGATTGCAATCCCACCTTCCAATATTATTTCTGTCGGAGCCGCTCAGACCCCCTCAGTAGGATCCCATTCAACAGCAGCCTCTGGCTTGGTCGCCTCCTCGCGGTTCACCGCGGCGGCTGGTAGGTGTTTTTCATCTAAATAATCTAAACTGCAGGCACCAGGATAATAAAAGCGAACATATTCTGCTGGCAGATTTCTGCATTTTAAGTTAATTTATGCATCAATAAACTGTTTTAGAGGAGTGATCACAGCGCTCTGTGTCATCAGCGTTGTGTCTCTCACGGCCGGCTCCCAGGTTTGATTAATACTTTGTAATAAATACATAAATAAAGCACAAACATACTCAGTTTTGCTCCAGCTCTATTTTTAAATACGCAGTAGAGGTATTTAAACGTAGTACAGAATATTTACCGGTATATAAAACCCGCGCCCTATAGTCCGGTGCGCCTTATGTGTGCGTTAAATACAGTAATGGCACACATAACTGACACTGCGCCTTTTAGTACGGTGCGCCTTATGGTCGTGAAAATACGGTAAAATGTGTGGACAATGACAGAAGTCAAATGTTACCTGTAAACATTCATCCTGTTTACTAATACTGCTCTTGTATTTTGGCGTATTCCTCCGATCTCGATTAGTGATGTTTTTGGGGCTGTACATGGGCAACACTCCCTCTACCAACTTTCTATGGAGTCAAGGTCTGTACACTAGCTAGGCCCCTCCAGAACCTTGAAATGCTTTTTAAAAGGCCCATTCTTCAAGGAAGACCCAGCCACTTTCCAACAGCTGATATTTCTCTCCAGGATGGTGTCACAGGCAAACAGGAACAGACCAGGTGAAGCTACTATGTGAAAAAGCACAGAGAGCATAATGTTACAGTTTGAACTAACAAACACTGCAAAGTGGGACAATAGAGATAGAAAGAAGCAGAATGATGAAAAGGGATCCCTATGTCCTCCAGCAATCTAAGCCTATAGCAGCATAACTATAGAGATAGCTTAGGATAACCTTAGTCCTTCTAACTATAAGTTTTATCAAAAAAATATAATTTTAAGCCCACCCTTATAGACAAACAAACAGGGATTATAACAAACTAATATGAATAGTTTATTTTATTTGGGCTTTCTGCTTGTTTTCGGTATGGCTTTCAGCTGTAATTAAAATTTAAGCACATGGTGGCATGGTTGAGGATTTCTCTGCAATTTAATGTAAATACATCATAACCAAAAAAAAAAAATGTATTTTGCTTCTTTCAGCTACTTTAATAGGAAAGCACAGAAACAGATCGGGGAGGGGGAGTGCTGCCTAAAGTGAGCTCCATACAGTTTAAAACCTCCATTCATTCTGGAGCATTCTGTGACATGACATGTAAAATAAAAATTATTTAAAAAACCTATTTCCTGTTTAAGCTAGACTAATTTTCCTCTGAATATTTTAGAGCTCATAATGATCTGTGCATCTTTTAAAGAACAGTTTCCTATTTGTAAGTCTGACTATGGTTTTAACACCTTCTATTGATGTGAGAACAGGAAACAGAGCTGCAGGGTGCCTGCTTACAACGAGAGCTTTCAGTTGCTACAGCAAGGAGCACAGCTAGCCAAGATTTTGAACCAGCAATCTACTAAATATGATTTAGATCAACGATTTTATAGATACTGCTATTCTTTACCATGACTGCTTTTTTGGAAATCATGTTGATGTAAGTTTTTATTACTAAAGTTTTTTTTTTGTTTTTTTTTTTACAGTTTTAGAGTAAAAATATTATGTGGTTAAATCAGATTCAAAGGTTGAGTATTGAAAATGTTTTTAAGATGTCTGTCAGGTAGTAATATTCAGGTGATACTCTACAGAGCATTTTGAATCATTGGTTATCTATAAAAAACAAGTTTTTTTGTTGTTGTTTTAAAGGAGGTATTTAATGTTTGACTGTATGTCAAACAATCAAATTTTGGGGCAAAAGTGGCGTTTGAGGAAGAAGTTTGCCTGGCACCAGGAGGGTGCACGGAAATCAATTCCTATGACTTCAAAAAGCACTATATAAGTAAAGGCCCTTTACCATTTGTCCTCTGTAATATAAAAGGTCACTGGGTCATATGTTTCATAACTCTGGTGCTTAAACAAAAATTCAAACAGTAACACTAATTTCAGGTTTATCTATTATTATAATCTACATGTTGTTGCAGGCTGTGACTTCTTTTATGAAACTAAAGAGCAGCTCAGAACATCTTCCTTCTCTGTGTCTCAGGTCTAGTCTGAGGAGCAGCAGAGGATGAAGATAATCTTCTCTCACAGAGGCTCTCAGTGGTTCCCTCTGCTGTCTGAGGGGCTCCTTCATCTCCTTCTAGGCCTCTGCCTTTATGGTACGTAACAAACATATAGGTTTTAGAATTAGTAGATTCTATTGCACAGGGATCTTTGTTAAACATAATTAGATTTAGCTAACATTAAATTATAATAGATTTGATCTGATTAAGGTATGAATAAAATACAGAAAATTATTTTGTAATTTATTTTGTTTTATAATTTTAACTAAATATATATTTTTCATAAAAGAACAGTTTACCAGGATTATTCCTTCTTTATGTCGCTTCCTCAGTTTAAATTCAAGCTAAAACATATGCTAATACCATAAATGATTAGTATTTATTGTATAATAAACTCTGATATGCTGACACTGTTAGCGATGGTAAATGGAGACGGATCAGGTCATAAAACCTGCTGGTTTTTCTTTTCTTTTCTTAGAGCAGAAATGAACTCTGACCAAAGATGACAAACTCAAATTGAAGGCAGTCTGTGTAATGTGACGGCCTATAAACTCTTACTTAGATCTTATATCTTCATCTGTCTTTTAGGATTTCATGTAATATATATATTCTATAAGCTGTCTGAGTGATCAGATGTTTTCTGTCTAAGTACCATAAATTCCGGACTATAAAGCGCACCTGATTACAAGCCGCACGCTCTAATTTTAGAAAGAAAATCAATTTTGTACTTTTATAAGCCGCACCGGATTTTAAGCCGCAGGTTTCCCACATTGTATGAGATATTTACAATTAAAGATATTACACGTGAGCATTTTTTAACGTTTGATTTAATCCGTATGATAAAAAAACAAATA
>NW_015152135.1:47354-51872 GCF_000732505.1 Cyprinodon variegatus
TAATAAAATTGATCAGTTCAAAGTCTGAGCTTTACTTGGTTGATTGTGTCATTTCCTTTATACAGACTAATGCTGTAGTTGAGCCGTCACTCTCCTTCTCCCTCTGTTCTCACATCAGAGCCAATATCTACGAAGCCCAAACTGGTTTATAACATCAGTGAGCCTGACTTAAATGGATCCTGCACAGTTTATCTGGAATGCAGAGCAGCTCCTCACAGAAACACCAACTACATCCTGACTGTAGGAAACCAAACACATGAAGGCCCCAAGCTGCATTACCACATCACACCACAAGATGGAGACACAACAGTCACCTGCAATGCCTCTAATGCTGTCAGTGAGATGTCAGCATCAGAAACATTGAGGTGTAGAAACACTGACAGCCTCTCTAACAAAGGTATGTTCAGAAACATGAATCCTTGTGGTTCAATGAACACATTATGTTTGACCTGCTGGTGAATCAAGAGCCTGTTGGTAAATAAATATACATCAGTTTGATCAAGTATAGGATATGAAATGTGGGACAGAATTAAAAATAATGAAGTCAACAACCAATGAAGATCTGAGAAGAAGGGATATAATGACAATGATTTAGATCTTAAATGTTGGATATGATGGAGGCTGTAGTAAAAGTTGAACTGAATGTAAACATGTGACTCCAGATGAAGGTCTGGCCCACTGTCCCCTAATGCTTTTAACCAGAGGTGTCAAGTAAAGAAGTACAAATACTTTGTTACTGTACTTGTCGTGGAAAATGTCCTCCCAACGACTTATAATTGGTGCTAAGTTTCGTAAAAATTCAAAGTTCTTAAAAGCAGTAGAAAAGTCTTCAAAACAATAATCAAAAATCAGGCAGAGGCAACTGAGTCCAGGTCCAGAGTGGTTTATTGCAAAATACAAAATAACCACATGAGCTGATCACCGGTAAGCAACTGACAAAATGTTGAAAATGGCCCTCTTTTATACACTCCAGGGGTTTGTGGGCTCCTCCCACAAGCCCCTCCTTTTTTACATCATCTTTAGGTACTTTTCCTAGGGTAAGTCCAATTATTTTTATCTTAACAGTGGAAAACCCCCTTCAAAAAATATTTTTTATATATGTAATTAAAAGCCTCTGTTACAGGTCATGGTGACATTTCTTGCCATTAAATCAAAAACACATCATAGCCTTAATCTTTAAAATGTCAAAACAAAGTTTTCATCCAGTGTGACTTATGATCATAACATTTTATTAAAAAGGTCAGTATAACCTCAAAGCTCAAAGAATCAGTAACACATCGCTTTTGGGTTGTTCAGTACCCCCTCAGTACCGCACAGTATCACTTTGGATATGACAACACAGAAATCACAGTTGGTGCAGCTGGCCTGTGCAATCTTGATATGTCCAAATAATTCATTTTTAATGAGTGTGACTTCATCATCAAAAGGCCTCATCTTCATCATTCCTGCAATCCTGCAGCATCACAGTTTTGTATCTAGTCTAATTATTCTGTCCCCATCCTATTACCTGGTTTTTACACCCCTGCTCTTATCTCTCAAGCTTCAAAGGGCCCAGCTGCAAAGAGCCATACACACACTGTTCTCTTTCTCTCTCTTTGGCCTTAATAGCATAAATGTATTTATTGAGAAACAACTCTATATGCATTGTAAAACATTTGATTCTATTTTATTCTAATCATTGGTGCAGATTAATTCACTACATTTCCCCCCTGTTATCCTGAAAAGGATCACTAAGTGAATCTACAGGTGATTGTCAAAGTGAAACACTATAAATGCGAAGTTTCAAAAGTAACTGCTGGTTATATATTTTGCACACCAAACTAATAGTGAGACTAACACACACCATATGCTTAGTGAGTTATGTAAGATCGTGTTATTACATGATAAAGTGTAAAATGTAAAAATGGAGAACATCTTAAAACAAAGAGGGATCCCCCTCTTGGCTCACTTATGAGGATCTTTCCTCTTGCTTACTTTTTTTGTAGAAGGATTTTCAGTTATTGTTTTCTAAGCAGAGGGGAATCCCAATGCCCAAGCAGCTTCATCTCCTACTAGTTCACTGCATTCCCCTCCACATGGTGTCATTACACACCATAAATAATCCAAGAGAAGCTCCATCATGCCTGGACTATGCCAGGCAATCACATCATCTAATGGTCAAGGGACCGTCATTACAACCAACATACGAGTAACCTTGTGGCTCTCTCCTGCACAGTACTTGTACTGTCACATATGTTATGCATATACACCATTATTCTATCAATTATCTATAACATAGGTATTCATAATCATTAATAATCAGCTTTGTCCTTTATATCCAGTATGGTGTTGTGGTTGAAATTAATAATAGTTTGGGCCTCCATGGGGGTAGGGAACCATGCGCTTTTGATCAGCGGTCAGCTGCAGCAACCTTTCTTGCAGGGTGATTATGATTTGCCGTGCCTCTTGAAGTTGATGTCTCAGCTCCACATTCTCCCGGGTCAAGCGCTGATTCTTTCCCCTTTCCCTGGTTTTGTATAAGCTGCAACGGACTGCCTGTATTGGACGACGTGTTGTGGGGTACTCCAGACCCTTCATCATCTTTGAATACACCTCTTTAGTCATAGAGGTGACTTCAGGTACAGTGTCATTGATGGAGCAATAGGTATGCATTGGATGAGCAAAGAACCCTGTAAGGTGCTGATATTCCTCAATGCTGACCACTAGGCCTGCGAAGACCACATCTCGCCCAGCTCGCGGAGAGGGAGGCCACTTCTTATTGTGGCTAGCCTGCACGCCTGATGTGGATGGCAGCTCCTGAAGTGATCCGACGGGCTGTCCTCGGACCTTCGTGACTCGCTGGGGTGCTGTTTGGCTCGACGTCGATCCTGAGGGCTCCAGATGATGGCGGGTTGGACATTGGCCTCCCTGTAGATGGTGGTGGTTGATCGTCTGGCTGCCTGCTGGGTGTCATCATGGGTTTATTCCACCCCGAAGGTGCGATGTCTGTCCCCCCTGCGGGATCTTCTGGCTGTCTGTTAGGAATATTAGAGCCTGCGGCCTCCTCTACTTGTGTGCCTACCGACGCCTGTGTGAAGTATCTCTCTTTATTGTTGCACTCTAGGTAATCCTCTCTGGTTGGGGAAAATGAGCCATAATAAGCTTCCTCATAAGACTTTGCCATGTTCAATTAATCTGCATTTGGAGACATAATGGGGCATATTTAGATATCATCATGAGGCATATTATCTCCTAAATCTATGGATAATTCAGCATGCAAATTACTATATCTACGTGAGTAAGTATATGAGTCATTGTTATGCAAATTAATATACATACATACAATGTTGTTATTAAAGAAATGCACGTACCTGGTGGGGGTGGGAAGAGATCATGGTTATGTTCTACATGACTTGGTCTAACTGTATTTCTACAATCGGGAACTGTCCACTTACACTGACATAAGTCGTGAGACTAGTCCCCGAACAAGGGGTATGACGCAACAAATAACTATCAATATGATTAATAATATTGCTCCTAGAATCATCCCTGCTGCCTTAAGATATTTTCCCCATCCAAGCTTATTAAACCAATCCCAGAATCCCTTCAACTGAGTGTTCCAATTAGACTGCAGCACATGTTCATCTCTCATGCGTTTCATTTCCTGTAGGACTCCTGTGAGGCTGCCGTTAACATCTGTATGCATGGGAATCACAGTACAACAATCCTCTCCTATATAATCACATATCCCTTGGTCCCCAGCCATACGGGATTCTAGCACAAACCTATTTTGTAGAACCATCAGTGAAGTAGCATGGAATTGATCCTTTACCAGATCTACACCTTTTATTGTAAAATTTATAAATCTTTGTTGGTTATACCATAGGAGATTTACCCATCTACTATTGCGAGCTATATACTGCGCATTAACAATTGATCCGTAAATTGGTACTGAACCTGCCCCTCTTCCTCTTATAATCCAATCACTCCCTATGGCAACCTGTTCTTCAGGTACCCCATATGGGACCTGATCCCAGGTGATATACCTCATCCGATGTTTTCCACTCATGTTTAACGGGAGTACTTCTTTTAGCGCGATTGGTTATTTTGTTAGATGCTTCATTAATACCTATTGGGTTATTTACTATCAACTTTAGTTGTCCTGTCAGCATTACTGGTGCACAGATGCCTTCCCACTGAGGTGGTAGTGTGGCCAACATCTGTGTCTTATTGTGACACATCCAGAAAATGTCACCTAAAGGGGCAGATCCCTTCGCCAGGCTCTGTATTCGGTATTGAGACACACTTGAAGGTTGGAACTCATAGATGACATGTCCCCCATCTGGTATTACTTGTTCACAACATATGGTAGCATTGAGACTAGTTATACAAAACTTAACGTGGTGGGTGGAATTCCCATCCTTAGTCGGTGGGTACCATGTTCTATTACTGCATGTCACCAGTCTATATCTGTTCAGAGGTTCTATTGGTCACCTCTTCTAATTCTGTCCCTCGGGCTATACAAAACGGAAAAATCAG
>NW_015152135.1:52374-55752 GCF_000732505.1 Cyprinodon variegatus
ATCTCTTTACTGCCTTTTGTTTACCAATTTTACCATTCTATGCGCTTTCCCTACCGTCATTACCTGCTCTGTTAATGTATTTTGGCATATGTTCATTTTGCATCTTACCTCAATGATCACTATCCCATCCCCGCGGCAGTCCACGCTTCGTGGAATTCCAAGCCAATGTTTCCCCATTGTCTTCCCTAAAATTTCTTCAGACATTACATAATCATATCCTTTGATTTGCACATGCATTAGTGATATATTCTCCCCATCATTATTACTGATTACCCCTTGGTTAGTAGCTAGTGTCGTCATTGCTAAGGCGCATGTTTGTGTTTGACGCATTAAATGTGTGTGTGCATTGTTAGTAGTAATTTTAGAGATCCCCCCTTGTTAACCCTTTGTTGGTTAACAAAACAAGAAAACTAGTCAGACTCGGAAGAAGATGCATACAGGAGACGCCCAGACGGCGATGGGGTGGGCGGGACCGATTCGACCGACGGCCCACTTGCCGTGGAGGAGGAAGGGGAAAGGGAGGGGAGGAAAGGGGAAGGTGCAGGTGAGGCATGTGAAGGGGACAAGACTCCACCAGCATCTGGCGGGTAAGAAGAAAGAAGTTCGTCCAGTGCCTGAATGAGGGATGGATCTGGGTCAGACCCAGAAGAACTCTCAGCGGCAGAAGGATCATCATCATTGCCACCAGAGTCAGAAGGCGAAGCGGGAGCATAAGAATGAAAACTGTCATCCTCAGAGACCCCAGACATAGGAGACCCTTGTGCCGCCAAGCGTGCTGAACGTCTTTGGCCGCGTGACGTGGATGGGAGGGAGGATGCATCTGTGCTCGACACCGGTGCATCATGTAATGTCTGTGAGCTGGTGGTGGGGTGCTGCGGAGGGAGACTTGTTGCTGCCCTGTCAGCATGCACAGAGCCCGTCGGTCCTGGATCCTGTCCAGGTGGGTCTGGCGGCCGATCCCGGGTGCAGTGGTTTTTGTGGAACCAGAAGGGCTTACCTTCAACTTTCAGAGCAGTGGGAGTGGTAAGTACAACTTTAAAGGGACCTTCACTACGAGGCTCGTTCCACTGATGTCTAAAGACTCGTATGAACACACTGTCACCAACTTGAACGTCCCTGATGTCCACTGGAATGTGTGTCTCGTCTCGGCTGTGAGCTGCTTTCACCTGTTGAAATATAAGTCTGTGAATGCGGGTTAAGAATCTGAGGTAATCCCCCAGTTCACGCTCGAGCTGTGCCAGGGAAACCTCCTCCTGCTGGGGTCCTCGAACCTGTGGGAGAGGCATTGGTCGACCTGTAAGCATTTCATGAGGGGTAAGATGGGTTATTCGGTTAGTTTGAGAACGCATTGCCATCAGTGCAACAGGCAAGGCATCAACCCATGTTAAACGGTTATTGCTGTCAGCAATAATCTTCGCTATTTTACATTTCAGCACTCCGTTAGCTCGTTCCACCGATGCCTGTGACTGGGGATGATACACACAACCAAATTTCTGTTTTATGCACAACTGTTTGAACATTTGCTGGATCACCTGTAAAACAAAATGTGGTCCATTATCAGATAATATTGTGTCAGGCATGCCAAATCTGGGAAAAACTTCTTTGCACAAAAACCTTGCTGCTGCTTTGTGGTCGTTCCTTGCAGTGGGGCATGCCTCCACCCATCTGCTAAACCTACAAACAACCACCAACATATACCTCTTTCCCTGAACACGAGTTATCACGTCAACGTAATCCATAATCAGATGGCGGAACGGACCGTCTGGCATGGGGATATGTGCCAAGGGTTGCGTGAACATTTTACGCACATTATACTTAGGACAATGTGGGCATAAGGCCAGTTCCCTGTCTACCATAGGTGTCATGTAAGGTGACCACCAGACTGCCTGTAACTTCTGAACAACTTGGGCTCGTGAACAATGATCAGGTCCATGCATTATTTTAATCGCGGTTGGTAACAAAGACAAAGGTAGTACAAAATGCCCTCGACAACTACGCCACAACCTATCATGGGGGCGTGATAGACGTGTCGCCCCCCTTTGCACCCACAGACGTTTTTCCGCTTCAGATACTCTATTTTGGGCTTCTATTAACTAGGCTAGATTAGTAATAGGTTCACATTCAGCCACATGAACCATTGGTCCCTGCACTGCAGGTCCTGTGGCTTCTTTGGCTGCTTCATCTGCCAAGTTGTTTCCTATGGCGATTAGTGTCTTTGCTGTCTGATGAGCTGCACATTTTACAATAGCTAACACAGATGGAAGTTGCATAGCTTGTATTAATTCCACTACAGCTTGCCCATGTGTCACGGGGGTACCATCTGTTCTAACGAACCCTCGTTGTTTCCAGATGCTTGCGTGTACATGGCATACCCCATATCCATATGCACTGTCAGTATAGATTGTTACTCTTTTACCAGTAGCTAATTTACATGCGGCTGTTAATGCTTTTATCTCTGCCAACTGGGCAGAGCAAGGTTGGTCAAGGCTCACGGACTGCACTTTGGTATAGGTCCCATCGGGGTCAAGTTGGACTATTCCATATCCAGCTTTGTTCCCTGTCTCGCTTCTGACGCATGATCCGTCTACGAAAAGCATCAGATCAGATGGGATTGGATGATTGTACAGAACCTCCCTTACCTTCATGAAGGTGTCCGTCTCCTGGAGACAATCATGGGGCTCACCTTCTGTGGGCAATACCATTCTTGTGGCTGGGTTGATTGTGGTACAGCATTGTATTGTTAAGTAAGGTCCTGAAAGCAGAACTTCATAACCTGTTCGACGAGCTTGAGTTATCACAAAGCGCGGGCTGGTGAGCAGTGCATGTAGTTGATGTGATGTATACAAAATAACAGGGTGGCCCATAGTAATAACTGAGGCCCTTTTATATGCGAAGGCTGCTGCTGCCAAGCCCTGGTAGCAGGGAGGCAGACCTTCCTTGACACCATCTAATTTTGTGCTGTAATAAGAAATTGGCTGTTTACCTGTTGGGGTGTCTTGCATCAATACAGCACATGCATACACTTGTCGCTCAGCCACATAGAGATGGAATGGTTTGCCATAATCTGGATTGGCCAGAGCAGGAGCAGTTTGGAGATCTTGTTTCAGCAGCTGGAATGCACCCTCTGCTTCGTCTGTCCATTGTAATTGACTGGTGTCCTTGACCTGTGGCTTTAATCAATGCTCTCAGTGGAGCCGTTTTGATGGCATAATCACACACCCACGGTCTGCTGTAACCTGCCATGCCAAGGAAAGAGAACATGTGACCAACAGTCTGAGGTTTGGGCAATTGAGTTATGGCTTCTAGTTGGGACGGTGCAATGCACCTCTTGTCCCCACTAAGTTGCCGGCCGAGATACTCCACTGTTTGCTGGCAGAA
>NW_015152135.1:58491-61522 GCF_000732505.1 Cyprinodon variegatus
GCCTTGATGTCTCCAGCTGCCAGATTGATGCCTCCAGTGATCTCTTCCAGCTTTTCTATCCACCTGTCAGCACCATCTGCCAACGGGGTCAGTCTTCCAGCAAGTGTGATCATGTCCATAAATGACCATGGAACATATCTGTCCTCATGAGGTCCTTTAGACAGCAAGGGAGCTATATAGGCCTCACCTTGACCTTGTTCCGTCTTCTGCTGCCGTGCTTGGAACCTGGTCAGCATTGGGCGAGGGCCGCTTCTTACTATTTGCAGATCCACGTCACATTCAGCTGCGAGTGGCTTCTGTTCTTTTGCCACTGGCCTGCCTTTTTCTTTAGGCCCCTCATGGAATGGATTCTTTGACGACAGTATGTCTGGGCCTTCATCCTCCGTTTCAACATACGTCCAGTCAGTCACATCACTTTCCATGGTGGTTTCCTCCTCACATCCCGTCTCCTCTCCCTCTTTTATTTTTGCTTTATTAATCAGGGCCACTGTCCGTGGACATGGCTGGTCTGGGTAGCTAGCCTGGGCATCTATTATAAGCTGCTCCGCTTCCATTCTCTTCAATTTTTCTAATTCCTTGTCTCGTCTTTTCTTCTCCTCCTTTTGTTTTTTTATTGTCTCTCTCATACATATGAAGTTTCATTTGTGCTTTTTCTTTTTCCTTTTCTTCCCTGCTGACGATTAGTGAAAACTCTTCCTTCAATTTTTCCAGCTCCTTGTCTATTTGTTCTACCATTGATTCGGTTTCATCCATATATGTCAACTTGGTCCTGGGCTCTGAGTGGCATGTGGGGCCCCTCTGATATTGTGTACGTCTGCGACGTCTTGGGGGTAGGGAAAATCTATAGTGTGATCTTCTCCTTACTTCAGCTAAGGACCTATCTGATTCTTCCTCCTCACTGCTATAGTCATGCTCTTTCTGCTGCGTGCTACTCATTTCTTTTTCTGCTTCTTCCTCATCTTCTTCTAACACTAATTTACGTTGTCCTGTAATGTTTCCCTTGCTACTTGGTTTCTCTATCATTACTGGGTACTGGCCTGCTACACTGGAGCGATAAGGTGGTGGCTTATGATCAGTATAGTCAGGGGCTGTTGGACTCTTATGGTGTTCAACTTTAAAATATCGTAGGATATCTCTCTGTTCAGCATGTTTCTGTTTTTTATGCAAATGCATTCAGTCTCGTTTCTTATCTTTATCCCTCAGTCTTTCTTCCACTTCATCACAGCATGAAGGATCAAAGCTGCCCTCTTTAGGCCAGCGATTTTTCCCTGATGTTATCTTATGCCATTCTGTCATGCATTTTTGAATTTTGCGCTTATTGGATGGATGTGTCATTATTACCAGCTTGGCAGGCGTAAGCCCCTCACTCTGTTTGCTCACATTGGTTCCCCTGGCATGCAGCAGTCACCCAACCCTCGAGTCTTGTGCTAATCCACCAACCTTTATAGTCCTTAATTTATTTTGATTTAACTGGTTCTGCTCTCTCCAATACAGATTGTGTTTATTTACTTTTTCCTTTTTGTCTAATTACTCTACTTCTTAATTTTTAGTTATCTATAATTTGAGTTAGGATCTCTAAAAGAACAGATTTATCATATTATTTTGTACTTTCACTAAGTATTGTTACCCTATATTTTATTTTATGTATAATATAATTTTTAATAATATATGTTTATATTATCTTTATCAAATAACGCTTACAACCTACTTTGTAATTTTACATTGGGACCTTGTTAATTTATTTTATTCATTTAACTATGTATTTTGTTGTTACCAATTCTGTTAATTTTATTTTATTCCTTTTAACTATATTTTATAATAATTGATTCTGTTAATTTATTATCATGCCTTTTAAGTCTTGTCTTATTTTTAATAATGAAATACTATCTTATTTATTATTCTTAGTCTTTATGCTACTTCTTATTTCTATCCCCTCACTTACTCCCTTTTAATAGTTAACTCTTTCACACTTCACATAGACAAAGACACACAAAATAAATGATTATATATTTACAGTGCACTTTTACTTTGCCTTACTGCCTCCTACAGTGGCACATGCGTTTTCCCTGCTACCCGGATCCACCCAGATTACTGGAAATGGATAGACATCATCCGGTAGAGCGGTACTCTTTCTCCGATTATCGCTAAATCGGTAATATTCTGGCTATCCCTTAGGTTGGCTATCGCTTAGCCTCTCAATACTCAATACCTAATACAACACAAGTTCACGGAGCATGCTGACTATCGCTTAGTCGCCAATACTTCCACTTAACACGCGTACTTTAGTGTTATGGATTTATGGCTTCCACAGACTATGTCAAACGCCTTGACCAATCTGTCCCTTTACCAATCATCCGCTCATAACATCGCCTGTTAAGCTTAACTCAACTTATACATAAAATAATTCAAACAGAACAATTCAAATGCAGAGTAGTTCAAACATTAATCGTGCATATACATTCATACATACCTGGACCTTTCCCCAGTTTAGTCCGCCTTTTGTATATTTTATATAAATGCTTATTAAATTTAGAAAATACTTATTAAATTTGGAATACTAGGTTTTTTTAGGAGAGCCTATTGGCGCCTGACACCCACAAGCAGTCGCCGGAGGCTGGTTCCCCACTAATTTAGAAAATTATAACAAATTGTTTCACACCTGCAAATGGTGAATTGTGGGCCCTTGGGGGTTCCTGGCCTCCAACTGGTGCCTGCAGGTTGTCCGGCGCCTGGGGCTTCCTCCTGGCTGGCTCACCAAAAATGTCGTGGAAAATGTCCTCCCAATGACATAATTGGTGCTAAGTTTTGTTAAAAATCAAAGTTCTTAAAAGCAGTAGAAAAGTCTTCAAAACAATAATCAACAATCAGGCAGAGGCAACTGAGTCCAGGTCCAGAGTGGTTTATTGCAAAATACAAAATAACCACATGAGCTGATCACCGGTAAGCAACTGACAAAATGTTGAAAATGGCCCTCTTTTATACACTCCAGGGGTTTGTGGGCTCCTCCCACAAGCCCCTCCTTTTTTACATC
>NW_015152135.1:63298-65750 GCF_000732505.1 Cyprinodon variegatus
GATCAAGAATATGAAGAAAAATCTATAAACACTAATGAATGAGATGAGTAACAGTTTACTTCTTTTATATGACAGGTGATGCTTCAGAGTATGAACCCATGAGAGGCTCTACAGATGCTGAACAAGGTGCAGTATGAGCTGCTGAAAGATTTAAAACACTCTAAGCTGAGATTAAAGATGCTGTATGTTTATTTTAGGGGAACCTTTAGCGGAATACGTCCTTCCTCAACAAGATTCTATCAAGAATCAGGACAAGGCTACAGGCTTAAATCAGGAGCAAATTCAGGAATTTATATGTGTTTGCATATTTAATGTCTTTATTAGGAAAAAAAAATATGTCATATTATAGTATTTTTTACGTATTACCATAGGCAATGCATGCTGGCAGATTAATGTTTTGTAAGAGAAGGGAGATGAACTGTGGAAAAATCTCAGGGGAAGAGTAATTCATCTCATTGTTAGGATTCCAGTTTGTGTGGGTTGTTTGTGTGTTTCTTCTCGCTCCACCATAAGGTGGTGCCCTGTCCTCGTTGGGCCTCCCTGCGGCTCGTTGGTTCATTACTGAAGGAGTATTTGAGCAGTGGGCTGTCACTACCGCGACGCCAGAGTGTTTGGCAGTTTTGGGTACTCTAGCCAAGCTGAGATTAGCAGAGTCTAACCTGAGCTTTGTTTCTCTAAGTCTTATGTTGTTTTTGTCTTTGCTCTTCGGCAGGAAGCCTTGCTGTGTAACTGGATACCTGGACCTTCTCCATTTGGAAGGATTTACTGAGTACACACTGAGCCGGGGAAAACCTCCACATGATCCTTTCATGTCCCCTAATCGGAAATCCAAGTGACAGTCCACTCCATTACGCCTCTGGGTCCAACGTATGTCTACCTGTCCACTCTTCAACAAGTTCCCTCTTCTCTAGATAATCCCACACAGACTGGATTCAAGGATTGACAAGAGCCCCCTCAAACGTGAGTCCCTCTCCAGCATGATTCAAGCCGCAGTCTCATTTCCCACGGTCGCTGAACGTATCTCTGTGATCTCCCCTTCAGACTTTCCTGCTCTGGTTCACCAGTTCACGGAGTTTCAGATCCAACCTCTGTTCACATTACATCAAATAAACCTATTAAACTTTTCCCCGTGTTCTCTGAGTGGTTTCTCTGCATGTGGGTCAGATTCATTAAACCGATCATGACACTCATTAAGAAATGGTAATGATTCCTAGCTTTATTAAAAACTTTACCATTAACAGCCTTTATGCTAACAAATGTAATAAGCTAAGGTCACTTTTGCAGATTAATATCTTGTTGTTTTACAAACCTGAAAATCTTTCAGTTTTTTTAAAGTTACATCTGAATGGGCCCCCACAGCTGTATCTCTCTGCATCTACAGTCTATGGAAACCTTCTGTATGGCTTCATTTGCTTTTATTAAACTTTGTTTAAACACAAAAATTATTTAAATTCTTTACAGTACCCATTTTTCCATGTGAAAAAAAAAAATTGGGTTATAATCAACTTTACTGTACTCCTGTTCCTGTCTGTCTAAATTATTCTCCTGTTTTAGTTTTTCTTTTTCTTTTTTGTTTCAGATACTGCTCTTTGTTTCTAAAGCACCTGGTTTAACAATGTTCGTCTTTCCTAATAAATGACTTGAGGAAAAAGAATGAAGAAGCTGCAGCAGATATTTTTGGAGCTTAGATTAAAAAAGAGAGTTTCAATTTTATATTCAGGATCCAGGTCCTTGTTTAGAACAATGCCTGCAGTAGAAGCTGAAGAACTGCTTCTGTTTCAAGCTTTGATATCAGAAATGACAATCTCTATGGATGGAAACCGTATGACACGGATGCTACAACTGATCATGACTGATGTGGAAAAAAGGATACAGATTAGTGGAAGAGAAAGAAGGAAGAGGTATTGGGCAAATTGATGGTGACTTAAAAGTTTAGATGGGCTGATAAAGAACGATTGTTGGGCGTGATTAAACTGACCAAAAGCATGATGATGGTTATGCTGATAATGGTGATATAGCAGTTAGTTGGCTGATGGTGAAATAGTGACAGTGTAGTTGGTGGTGCCGATAGAGAGAAGAGGTGATGGAGCAGTTGGTCTTACGCTTATGGAAAGAAGGTAAAAGCACAGTAGGTTACACTGAACATGATGATGATGCTGATGCTGAAGATGAGTACAGGATGGGTGATGAGTATGTGCTGAAGGTATTTTCGTTAATGAGGTATGGACTATGCGCCTGCAGGGTTATTGAGAACAACAGAAATAAGACAGCTAACAGAAGGAAGATGTAAATGAGGAAGTCATTTGCTGAACATGCTTGCTTCATGGCTAAGATAACATTAAGCACATCACCAGGTACATTTAAATAAACAGTTGACGCACAACCACTGATCCTAAGGCTAGAGACACAGTTACAAAAATTACCAAAAAAAGATGCCATAAAAAACGGACAG
>NW_015152135.1:68996-71388 GCF_000732505.1 Cyprinodon variegatus
GTGGTTGATTACGTCACTGTTGATCATCTGTCCATCATCGTATAAAACCCGCCCTGACAATTTGATTGGCCTGCCAGATATTGTGCGAGCATACTCGCGCTACTATTGAGAAATGCCAGACCGAACTTCCCGACCTCAAACGTTGTGGGCGGGACTAAGTTCGGAATGGCACCCAGGCTAGGGATACACGCCCGTTGAGGTAGTTTAGAATTTAGTTTTCATACAAAACTAAAGGGATAGACTAAAAGAATAAACAGGGATAAACTAAAGGGATAAATTAAAGAGATAGATGGGTATTGACTATGGGTAAGCTGGTCAAGTTTGTCCTGGAGGTGTCCTTCATGGATGTGCTGCTCCCCCAGCCCACCACTGTGTAGAAGAGAACACTGTATGGGAGCAATATTGTTGCAAAATTATATGCAAATGTGTTTGGAGGGTTGTGTGTCTGTATCTAGATTTGTGTGTGTGCAGTAGGATTTGAAAATGTCTGTGGAGATTTGTCTTTCTGTACGAGTATCTGCAAATATGTAAAGTGACTTGTGTGTAATTGATTTGCAAATGTGTAAAAAAAAATCCACTAATCTGTATTCAGATCTACAAATGTGTGATGAGATTTTTAAATATGTACTAAGATCTAAAAATGTGTAAATCGGTGTGTAAACACACAGAGTCACTTAAGTCTGAAGAATTTTTGCTGCAACACCCAGAAATACAGACAAATCTTCGGTTACAAGTCAAGCTGTTTCTCGGTTGGCGTCTTTACACATGTAATTTTTGCTACACATCTGCCGTGTGAGATCTGCAAATGCGTAGAGAGGATTTGTATGTGTAATATTTTGATTTGGTGCCCTAAGTGGAAAGGGACGTCTCTCTAGCACCGCTGCCAGTTGTCAATCATGTTTCCCTGCCCACTCCCTTCAGACTGGGGTCAAAATCTGAATCTGAAAAAGACTGATTTGAAATTGTAAAAAAGAAATCCTGAAACTGAAAAAAAACCTGAAAGAAAAGGATTTGAATCAAAAAATATAAAATCTAAAACTGCAATAAAGAAATAAAAGAAAAAAGTATAATTAGAATACTAAACTGAGATTCCGTTCTTGTTATTCTATGTTTGCTTTTATAGTTTCTCATATTATAAGGTAAAAAAAAAAAGACATTAAATATCATTATTGTATTTTTTCAGTTTCAAGTTTTATTTTTTCAGTTTCAACTAAGATTTAGAAGATGCTCCCCATCCCCGAAATCCTCCCTCTCCCTGCTCCATTACTCTGCCACACATGTAGGTTTTTGGGGAGGGGGTCGTTACTGGAGGGCCACACCTTCTGATGACGTCCCCCACCCCAATGTTATTTTGCATTTTAGACACTTCCATCTACATCATTTTCACAATGTAGGGCATTTTCGGTGGGTGGGGGTCAGGGCCACCTGGGGGGGGGGCTTATTTTATGGGCCTCACCACGGTTGGCCTCCTCCATCCCCTCTCGCATCTAGACATTAAGGGTTCAGGGTTGTCGAAGGGGGGGGTGCTGGCACCGTCTATCTCCTGGAGGGGGGGTGGACTGTGCCAGACACCCCCTCTTGGTACTCCCAGTTTTAATTACATCTGAGAGCAACACGCAACAATACCACATTCGAGCAGGCGCAGGGAGGATCGGGGTCTTCTCACACCCCTGTTCTCCGGCACTAGGGAGGGAAGGCATGATTGAGATGGTGAGTGTTTTTTTTTTTTCTTTCTCTCCCAGGTTGGGGTCTCAACCGCACCTTCTTCCAAATACATCTCAAGTCTCCGCTAAGTGCGGAGCCCATTCCCCCCGTCCTGCTCTCCCTCCGCTGGCTGGTGTCGGGGCTCACCGGTGCACTGGTGGAGCTCGGGGTCTGGGGGTGGATGCCCGGGGTGGTGCTGGCTTATTCCTGGCGGCCTCTCCGCTGGCCCTGGCCGGCCGGGGCTTTGCTGGGGCTCCTGTCTGGGGGTCGGGCGCCCCTGTGGCCTCGGATCCCTGGGGCCCGGGACTGGATCCACTTCGGGGTGGGGCTGGGTGTTGTTCGGGGATTTTCGGTGTCGGTGCCTTCACTACGATGCCGGTTCCTGGGCGGTGCTTTTTCCGATGCCGGTTCTGTGGTATCGCTTCCGGGGGGAGGGGAGCTGCACGGCATGGTAAGTGCAGGTCTTGGGTGTTGTTTTGGGCTCCGGTTTTTCCGCTTGCATTTCTCCTCTTGCATAGGGGAATTTGTATTTATTTTAATTTTAATTATTAATATCTTAATTTATTTACTTATTTATTTAATGATTTATTTTTTCTCGGGGGTGGTGTTGGGGGGCCGGTGTGGATGGGCTGGCTGTGCTGATTGGGTATTCGGGTGGGTTTTCCCTCTTGGAGGCATGGTGGAGCTG
>NW_015152135.1:73638-76035 GCF_000732505.1 Cyprinodon variegatus
GTAGAAGTAAAAAGTCGACATAAAAATAAGTAGTAAAGTAAAGTAAAAATATCAGAAAAATCTACTTGAGTACAGTAACGAAGTATTTGTACTTCTTTACTTCCCATCTCTGAGTGTAACAAATAACCAACTTAGCTATAATATTTGTAAAACATTAAAACCAGATTACATGCATAACAAAATTATTAGTAGAGTTAAGTCCAAAAGGATTCATGCAGGTTGCAGATTTAAGTCTAAATTATGTTTAAAAATGTACTCTGGAAAAAACGAAATAGAAATAAAAAAAAAAACCTTAAATTAAGTATATTTGCCCTTAATTTGAATAGGTAAATGAGATAGTTTGCCAATGGAATAAGTACCTTTTACTCTTAATAAGATAATCAGTTAATATGCACTTGAAATAAGACAATGCAATTGTGTTTTCTTATTTTAAGTGTAAATTGTCTTTTCCATTGGCAACATATCTCTTTTATCTCCTCGATCCAACAACAAATGCACTTATTTTAAGCAAAAATTTCTTATCTAGATGTCAATTTTTTCCAGTGTACCAAAATGTTTCTTCTGACTGGAAGCAGAGTAGATCATTTCAAGATGTCCCACCAGATTCCTGTCTTAAATCAGATGGAGCGATATAATTATGATTAGTTCTGGTGTCATTTAAAAGGAACAAGAGTCATTAGCAGTATACAAAACCCAGTCCGACCACTTCCTTTGTGTGTGCTATTTGCAGTATCTTCCCCCAAGATAATGATCATTTTCAAACGTTTAAGCCTGTGAAGATGTAATTCTCTCACAGAGATGGTTAATAGAGTCTGTTCTTCCTGTGCTAATGCTATATGTCCTTCTTCTTGGCCTCTTTCATTAAGGTATGTTCACCTTCACTGCTTGACTACCCTAAAATTGATCATAAAGTCTCTTCCTGCTTTTTATTGTTATAGTAGACAAGTAATCACTAAATATACTTACATATATTATTCAGCTGCAATAAATGTGTCATTCTGAATTAGTTCAGGTTTTAATACATGTCAGATTCTCAACTGTGGCTATAATGTTACATTTTATGCACATAAACTATACAATTTAATTACAATTAAATCAAACTTTGGTGAAGTCAAACTGTCTACTAAGGAAGCAACACTCATTGACAACCAGTTCCCCATGCCGTTGAGCTAATGGAATAAACAACAGCTGGAAATTATTGTTTTTTTTTGGAGAGAAATCTGCTGCCTGCAACATCATTCAGCATAACTAGTTTGTCAGTGGGTTAGAAATGGTGTAGGATGGCGCTTCTTTTGTGGCACAACCCTCCATGTGCTCGCCGAGTTAGCATGGCAACCGCTAGATACTGAAATTAGATCCTCAGACCCAGGCTCGGACTAGGAACAATTTTTGGCCCTGGCACTTTTTTATCGATGCAAAACCTCATCATGCACTGCAACATATTTTAGCAAAATGTTTGAACATAAATTTGCCAAATATCAGAGGAACATTGTAGTTTGGTTTAAAGAATGCATTTTAGTTTAACTATAATTTAGTTTGTTGCAAGGATTTTTCAGTTTGAAGAAAGAGAAAATGACACCATATGCCACCCGTCACCAGGATGTGCATGACAAGGAAGGGCTATATATATATACTGCATGCATCAATTAGGTAGTTAACATTGTATTGCTTCCTGAGCTCCTAGAGTTATTTACTGTCACAGGCAGGTGCTTCGACCGAGTGTTGGGGCCGGTATGATTTAAGGAGGGCCGGCCCTCGCACGCTGAGATTAGGACCAGCCCACCGGGCAAATGCCAGGTGTCATAGACCTGACAGTGACCCCCTGCTCAGACCCCTTGTGAGTCTATATGCTGGTGCCATTGGCCCAGGGTTTCTATGTAATTCAGGGCAATGCTAGCTAGACCTCATCTGGCTGGAGTGTTTCAATAGTTCCCACAAGATGAAGGCAATGAGGCTATGGACTGGACCGCCCATTCCCCAGATGTTGTCATGTTGGGTTATTGGAGCCTCTGAGGTGGCCGCCGACTGCGGCTCAGGAAAAGGCTCTGAGGTGGCCGCTGACTGCGGCTCGGGAACAGGCTCTGAGGTGGCCGCCGACTGCGGCTCGGGAACAGGCTCTGAGGTGGCCACCGACTGCGGCTTGGGAACAGGCTCTGAGATGGCTGCCAATTGCGGCTCAGGTACTGACTCAGAGGTAGCCACCGACTGCGGTTCAGGAACAGGAACAGATGAGACCGCCAACTGCGGCTCCTGGACAGGAACAGATGAGACCGCCGACTGCGGCTCCTGGACAGGAACAGAGGAGCCCGCCGACAGCGGCTCCGGATCAGGAACAGAGGAGCCCGCCGATTGCGGCTCCGGGACAGGAACAGAGGAGCCCGCCGATTGCGGCTCCGG
>NW_015152135.1:76143-82309 GCF_000732505.1 Cyprinodon variegatus
GAGGAGACCACCGACTGTGGCCCCGAATCAGGAACAGAGGAGACCACCGACTGTGGCTCCACATCAGGAATAGAGGAGACCACCGACTGTGGCTCCACATCAGGAACAGAGGAGACCACCGACTGTGGCTCCACATCAGGAACAGAGGAGACCACCGACTGTGGCTCCAAAACCAGCATGGGGAAAACCACCCACGGCGGTAAAGGTTCAGTCTCTGAAGTGGCTTGTGATGCTCGCAGAGGGCTCTTTGTGGTCAGAGGCGCCTGCAGAGAGGAGCTCTGACTGTTTGGGTTGTGACTTGTGGTCTGATTTTAAGTTTCTTAATGGATGGTGCTAACTGTCGATCATATAAGTGGTGGCTGAGACTGACCTGGTGTAGATGGGAAAAGGGGTACAGAACCGGAAGCTGAACGGCTTTCCCCTTAACTGGGCTGAACTGGACTGAACTGGGCTGAGACGGACTGAACAGAGCTGTACAGAGCTGTACTGGGCAGGACTGAGCTGGACTGGGCTGGACTGGGCAGGACTGGGCTGGACTGGACTGGACTGGACTGGGCTGGACTGGGCTGAGCTGGGTTGGACTGGGCTGAGCTTGGTTGAACTGGGTTTCTAGACCTGGGCTTGACTCTTGCTCATAGTCTGTAATCATGATATATAGCTGTGTAAATGAGCTCTTCCAGGGTTTCAGGTTCATCTATTATTTCTAGTTTGTCCATAATTTCTTTGTTTAATGCGTTGCGGTAGATATTCTTTAGCATAGCATCAGTCCAGCAGGAAGCAGCGGCTCTGACCCAGAAGTCTATTGAAAACTCCTCTACGGTTCTATTTCCTTGTGTGAAATTTGACAGACCATGAGACTCAGCAGATTTAACGGAAAAATTTAGAGTGAATTCATTTAAAAACTGTTCTAGAGTACATGTAATACTGGATTCAGGAGAAAAATGGGTCTCTTTCCATTCGCGGGCTTGACCGGATAATTGTGAGAGAATAAAAACTATTTTTCTATCGTCGTCAGGGAAACTGGGAAAAGTTCAAAAAACAATTTGCATTGCCACAGAAAACTTTTACACTCACTAGATAAACCAGAAAACTGTGAGGGACGGAAATCAGGAAGTGACTAAACAGATTCTGACCTTAGAAGCGGAACTGGCTCCGGAGTGACGGACGGAATTCCGGAAGTGACGAGAAAGGCTCCGGAACTGGAAGTTGAGCCGGCGCCGCGTTAGCGTTTCTCACGTAGCCTGCTAATTCCTGAAAAGTTCGATCTTTAAGTCCCAAATGTGTATTTAACTCAAGGAGGGTTTGTTCTTGTTCATGGATCTGAGAAGCTTGTTCCACAATAATTTTCCGGAGGTGATCTGCTGGGTTTGGTTGTGGGCCAGAGTGTTCTGTCATGTTGGGTTATTGGAGCTAAACCCAAACGCAGAACACCACAGAGACAGGAGTTAAAGTTCAACAGTTTATTATAAAGGAACACAATCCAGGTTATTATACTGAAAACTAAATGAGTCCGGGCTGGTCACACAGGATTCTCTGATCTGAGGTTCTGGCTGATCGGAGGAAAAAGGAAACCCAAAGAGTCCAGAGGCTGAGGGATGAGCAGAGGGCTAGGCAGCAGCAGGGCTAGGCTTTTGACTAGTAGAGAATCAGTTATTGAGTAGCTCTAATTTCTTTCCTTGAGAACAGGCAGGCAAGTTCCAGACGACGAGCTCCTCCAGAGCTCCTGAGATGCGGCAGGCAGATTTCAGCAAGGGCTACTCTTCCAGAGTTCCCAGGGTTCAGTCAAGAGCAGGTTGGCAGGTTTCAGGGGATGAGCTCCTCCAGAGCTCCTGAGATGCGGCAGGCAGATTTCAGCAAGGGGGACTCCTCCAGAGTTCCAGGGTTCAGTCAGTTTTCTTCCGTGATTAACAAACACTCTGGCACCGGAGTGAGGTCCTCAGCCCTCTTAAGTACTGGTCTCCTGATGAGCAGATGAAGAACAGGTGGTGAAGTCAGCTCCAGCCTCAGGAGATCCAGTACGCCCTCTGGTGGAGAAAGGTAGACAGAACCCCAGATCCCAACAGTAACAAAAATTCCCAGGAAGGGATCCTCGGTGCCCTCTGGTGGGCAAGCCTCAGGATCCCAACAGATGTCCCACATGTGGGTCATCATGTCTCAATCCATCCACCGTCACTTTGCACCACAGAGTCTCCAGGAGTTGGAGGATGCATTACTCCATTACTGGGAGGAGATTCCTCAGGAAACCACCAACCACTTTATCAGGAGCTTGCTCAGGCATTGTAGGGAGGTAATTCAGGCACATGGAGGCCACACACCATACTGAGCCTTTATACTCATTTATTCACTTTAATTGTGTGTGTGACTCTAAATCCAGGGCCCCATTGGTTAGTAAATTTGATTTCCATTGATGATTTCTGTGTAATTTTGTTGACAGCAAATTTGACTTGTACAGAACAAGTTATTCAGAATATTTCATTCATCCAGATCTAGGCTGTTTTATTTAAGTGTTATCTTTTTTTTTTTTTGCGCAGTATATTATTTCTCACAGTTGCTAATGCTGTTATTCAGAGTCATCCCTGTTAACAATACATGTTGACTTCCTTGGTTATTCCTACATCTAACGAACTCTACAATGTTGAAAAGGTTTCATTTTATGAGATAATAGTAGTAGAAGTAGGTTTTCCTTGATCATTTCTATTTTTTTAAACTGTAAGTTACAAAGTCATACGGGTTATGAATTAAGCTTTGTTTCATAATGTAAAGAAAAGAAGAAAAAAATCAAAAACTGTATTAGCTGCACTCATTTTGCTCCCAGGTTTTCATAAGCAATGTAAAAAATGCTGTGGCCACGTAGAATAGACAGGAGTAAATATAAAATGCTAAAGGTATCTGCTAATCACATTTGACTTGGAGGTTGATTCCCTCTGGTATTCTGGTGAGTTTATAGATTTGTTTGTTTTACTTGCTGTTGTCATGGTATCTGCATTTTGCTCCAGTCTATTTGTTGTGTTTGCAGCATTTTACTTGAGCAGTGTCTGTTTTTGGCTTTAGGTTTTGTCTCTGTTTCCTGTACATTTGCACTATAGTTTTGACCTACATTATTTTAAATGTACTTCATTTATGAGGTGACAGTCAGAAGCAATAGTTTTATAAGTCTATACATGCAAAAGGATAAATGGCATAATGTGTTTATAACCAGCGAGGGTGCATGTTTCTGCAGCATTCTCTGCTGTCCTCTCCTTTACTCATTTTAAACTCTCAACTGAAAACCAGGATTCATTAAAAATATAGTTTTAAGCTCTCACATACCTGCCCTTTCTATCTAATGTATATATGCTATATTAAAAAAATAGGATTTTTAAATACTGTGCTCTGAAGCTCAGGTCAGTTTATTTTCTGATAATTTCAATTATAAGAGAGGCAAAATGAGAAGAGAGTTGTCAAGAATATATTGGAAAAGTATGGTGCTTATATGGGTTTGCTGAATAAAAAATGAGGATTTCTCTCCAATTTAATGTAAATACCTGATAAACTCTTCCTGTCTAAATTTGTCTTGTAACCAAAAGAAAATGTATTGTGCTTCTCTAATAGATATATAATAAAAGTAAACTTATTTCTTATCAATTAAGCTAGACTAATTTTCTCAGAATATTTCAGAGCTGTGCAGCTTTTAAAGAACAGTGGCCTATTTGTACGTGACTGTGGTTTTAACACCTTCTTTTGATGTGAGAACAGGAAACAGAGCTGCAGGGTGTCTCCAGAAAATGACCGCTTTTAAATGTATTTGTTTCAGTTAAAAGTTAGATACAATTTCCACTGTTTATCCAGAAATGATTCAAAACTTATTTTAAAAGGAATGGAAGAGCTACAGCAAGGAGCACAGCTAGCCAAGATTTTGAACCAGCAACTAGCAAATAGGATTTAGATCTAAGATATTTTAACTGACATTTAGATGCTGCTGATCGTTACTAGCACTGCTTTTTTGAAAATCATGTTTACGCGAAAAAGCATCCAAGGTAACGACTGTGATGTAGAACTGGTTTAATTTACTTCAGCAGTGGGAACATGGAATAACATTACATCAAGCATAACTGGGATCCATTTTCCAATTTTAAAACCAAGGGTAGTTATAGCGTCTGCTATCAGTAGATGATGTTTTAGGATTTACGTGTGAAATTTATATGCGACACCATCGAAAATACAGATGAACCTTTTCCTGTAGCTACGAGTTTTAAAGCAAAAGTTAGAATTTGAGGTCAGGGTTGGTGAGAAATGTGACAGATGTTAGTTTTTCTTAATAAAAACAACAAAGAAAGAAATTTTCAGAGTAAAAATAATGTGTGGTTAAATCAGATCCAAAGGTTGAGTATTGAAAATTTGACTGTTTGTCAAACAATTAAATTCTGGGGCAACAGTGGCGTTTAATGAAGACGTTTGCCCTGCAACCGAAGGGTTGTCGGTTCAAGCCCTGGCCCCAGCTTTCAGTGTAATTGTGTCCTTGGGCAGGACACTTCACCTGCATTCCCTACTGATGGTGGTCAGAGGGCCCGTTGGCAGAGGTTCATGGCAGGTTTGCTTCTGTCAGTGAGCCCAGGGCAGCTGTGGTTACAATGTAGTTTGTTACTATCAGTGTGAGTGTGAATTGGTGAATGACTGGATGTAGTATAAAGTGCTTTGATCAAGTCCTATGACTTGAAAAAGCACAATATAATTAAAGGCCATTTACCATTTGTCCTCAGTTATATAAAAACTCACTGGCTCATAAGTTTTTAATTGTGGTGCTTTAAAAAAAAAATCAAACAATAATCCCAGGTTTATCTATTAATCTAATCTGCATGTTGTTGCAGGCTGTGACTTTTTTTTTTATAAAACTAAAGAGCAGCTCAGAACATCTTCCTTCTCTGTGTCTCAGGTCTAGTCTGAGGAGCAGCAGAGGATGAAGATAATCTTCTCTCACAGAGGCTCTCAGTGGTTCCCTCTGCTGTCTGAGGGGCTCCTTCATCTCCTTCTAGGCCTCTGCCTTTATGGTACGTTACATACATATAGGTTCTAGAATTAGTGGATTCTATTGCATCAGGGATCTTTGTTAAACATTATTAGATTTCTGCTAACATGAAATTATAATAGATTTGATCTGATTTAGGTATGAATAAAATGCAGGTAATGGTTTTCAAAAACATGCAAGTTCACAACAAAGATTAATATTTTATAATTTTAACCAAATATAAAATTTTTGCATAAAATAACAAAAGTTTGCCAGGATTATTCTTTCTTTATGTCGCTTCCTCATTTAAAATTCCACCTAAAACATGTGGTTATACTATAAATGATTAGTATTTATAGTATAATACTCTGATATGTTGACACTGTCAGTGATGGTAAATGGAGACAGATCAGGTTATAAAACCTGATGGTTGTTCTTTGGACGATCTTAGAGCAGAAATGAACTCTGACCAAAGGTGATGAACTCAACCTGAAGGCAGTCTGTGTAATGTGACGGCCTAGAAACTCTAACCTAGATCTTATATCTTCATTTGTCTTCAAGCATTTTATGTACATTATAGATATTCTACAAGCTGAGTGATCAGATGTTTTCTGTCTGAATAATTATAACTATTGTTACTAATTAAAGTTTGCAGACAACAACTAATATCCTTAAAAAATGTTTGTATTCCAGTTATTATATTTTCAGGTTTATTAAAATAAATAATGATTCTCCATAATAATTACACACTGTTGTTTATAATGTGTTTCAGATGTGGAGGCTTCAGGAGGAAAACAAGTCATTGATAGAAAAGTTGGAGACTCAGTGGAGCTTTCATCAAATTTACCAACTGAAGGAGTCAAATGGGCAAGATGGAGATATGGAAACTCAGTAGTTGCACTTCAAGGTCATGGTGTTATTGCAACCAATCAATTTCAGGGCAGAGTGGAGTTCAATGATGTGAGCTTTAGTTTAACAGTGAGAGAACTGACCCTTCAAGATTCTGGAGATTTCAGTTTCCTCTCAGAGGCCAATGGCCAACAAAGACCTACAGTCATCATCACTCTGCAGGTTCATGGTAAGAAGATGGTTTGATCACAACCTTTCAGAGAAATATATAAAAACTTTATGTTGTTAACCTATTCATGCAATTTATTCATAAACTGACCATATTTAACAAAG
>NW_015152135.1:86890-88616 GCF_000732505.1 Cyprinodon variegatus
TTGTGACAACACATGCACCAATAGCTCAGAGTTACTGTTTTCTGTGAGTAGTGAGTGAGCAGACCACTCCCTTTTCAAAACACTGCAGCTGCAGATCTGATGCGATGCTTATGTCATATTTTTCGAATATGTACATTTAAATAAACAGTTGACGCACAACCACTGAATCCAAGGCTAGAGACATAGTTACAAAAATTACAAAAAAACATGCCATAAAAAACAGAGTCTTGTAAAAGTTTTTTTTAAATTTCCATTACAAATGTTGGTTTTCTGCTCATATTTTTTAACAAAAACATTTAGTCCTTAAACAAATGCTAATGTTTAAAAATAAAGTATTCAGTCAAAAGATGTTCCTTGATGCCATAAAATTATCCATCCAAAGGATAAATTATACTTAAACAAGCCTGGCAAAGTAACTCCCGCCCAACTGAAGAAATCTGAGACCTTAATAAGAAATAAACAGGAAGACATCAATAATAAATTTTGAAATGAACGCTGAAACCCAGTGAAGACTTGCTTTTTATCATGATGCACAAATATTTAACGGTGAACTGTAACTGTGCAGTTAGACTTTGTGTTCATAGCTAAGTAGATTTCCTAACTGTGTGGATTCTCATGTGTGTGTTTAAAGCTAATTTATGGCTAAAGCTCTGTCCACATATACCACAACAAAAAGGTTTCTGTCCTGTGTGGATTCTCATGTGTGTGTTTAAAGTTTACTTCTGGGTAAAATTGTGTCCACATAGATTACAACAAAACCTTTTCTGTCCTGTGTGGGTTACCTTGTGTGTATTTACAGCAGATATATGGCGAAAACTTTTTTCAAATGATCACAACAGAAAGGTTTCTGTCCTGTATGGTTTCTCATGTGTTGCTTTATGGTTTTGTTTAATTTTGAAGAATAGATGTTTAAATATTTAGGTCTGTGCATGTTTGTAACCAGAATAAACATTTTCATAAAGATATAACAAACATGGTTTTAAGTGGACAGCAAAAACTTCTTTTTTTTTTTACACATTCTTTTTTTTAATAAGAACATACTTATCAGATTATGTAATTGTTTAAAAAAAAACTTACATGAACAGTTAATCAAAAGAGCATTTTTTCCCCTCTCACTGTCCCCCTCGTTCCCTTCTTAAACCCTGCAACCATAGCTATATTCCACATTTAAAAGAAAAACTAAAAGTCACATTATAGACACAACCCACTCATTTTAAGGCATTTCCATATATCGGAAAATATAGCTTTTAGTGATTTAGAAGAAAATATTCACAATTCTTCTTCTATTTCTAATCTTCTCAGGTAAAAAATTTTTTTACGAATGCTCCAGACTATTTCCACCTTTTTAACACAGTAAAATAAGTTTTGTTTATTCACAAATATTCTCTGAATAGATCGAGCATTGTAGGGTAAGCAGTCCTCAATAAAGGGAATAAAAAGACAATAATAATTGACGTGATTATAAAATTGTGCTCTGGAAGTTCCAGATCAAAAAACATGTACATCTCAAATATGTGAAGACAGGTGTAGCTAAACTAAAAATAAAATAAAAAACAATGTTTTGTTTGAACAATAAAAATTTTATGAATAGAAAAATTGAAATAAAACATGTTAAGTGTCAGAATAGAATATACTGATCTATTTTCCCTAAACAAACAGTTGAAAGCAAGAAAAAAGCTCTTAAATTATTTTTTTAAATAAAGTCAATCCTATTACCAGGGTAATA
>NW_015152135.1:89781-92838 GCF_000732505.1 Cyprinodon variegatus
ACACTTGTACAAATGTTTCCGAACGGTCAATTTTTTTTTTAGATGTAAATTTGTTTCCCTACAATGTATTTTTTTTCTCCAAAATGAAACTTTCTCTCACCTAAAATCTAACTTATTTAAAATGTGAATTTGTTTCCTAAAATGTAAATTTGTTTCCCTACAATGTATTTTTTTTCTCCAAAATGAAACTTTCTCTCACCTAAAATCTAACTTATTTAAAATGTGAATTTGTTTCCTAAAATGTAAATTTGTTTTTAAAAATTTAAATTTTTTTTTCAAAAATACATTTGTTTCATAAAATATAATTTTTTTTCTTCAAATGTTATTTTGTTTTTTATTTGTTAATGTGTTTTTGAATTGTAAATGTGTTTTGCACTTCTCAGCCACCATACAAATGTGTAAAAATCCACTAATCTGTATTCAGATCTACAAATGTGTGATGAGATTTGTAAATATGTACTAAGATCTAAAAATGTGTAAATCGGTGTGTAAACACACAGAGTCACTTAAGTCTGAAGTATTTTTGCTGCAACAAAATACAGACAAATCATCGGTTACAAGTCAAGCAGTTTCTCCGTTGGCCTCTTTAGTAATTTTTGTTACACTTATGCTGTGTGAGATCTGCAAATGCGTAGAGAGGATTTGTATGTGTAATATTTTTATTTGCTGCCCTAAGTGGAAAGGGACGTCTCTCTAGCACCGCTGCCAGTTGTCAATCATGTTTCCCTGCCCACTCCCTTCAGACTGGGGTCAAAATTTGAATCTGAAAAAGACTGATTTGAAATTGTAAAAAAGAAATCCTGAAACTGAAAAAGGACCTGAAAGAAAGGGATTTTAATCTAAAAATAAAAAGTCTAAAACTGCAATAAAGAAAGAAAAGAAAAGTGTAATTAGAATACTAAACTGACTTTAGATTCCATTCTTATTATTCTATGTTTGCTTTTATGGTTTCTCATATTATAAGGTAAAAAATGGACATTAAATATCATTATTGTATTTTTTCAGTTTCAAGTTTTATATTTTCAGTTTCAACTAAGATTTAGAAGTTTACGAACATTTTGACCCCTTTCTGACTCAATAAATTAGGTCTAAAGACGGTTCTCTTCATATTAAAATTTACAAAATATTACCGACCTGATTTGTCCACTAGATGGCACTGTAAAACAATAAGATTACCTAAGTGGAAATATTTATACTTTTCATGAAATTAAACATTATTCAAAGATGGAATCAGGCAAAAACTGCAAAAAAATCTATTTTTTCTTAACATGAGTAGCTCACATTGCTTTTTGCGCAGCATCATTTCTCACAGTTGCTAATGCTGTTATTCAGAGTAATCCTTGTTTATAATACATGTTGACTTCCTTGGTTATTCCTACATCTAACAAACTCTACAATGTTGAAAAGGTTTCTGTAAGAGCCAATTTGAGACAAATTCATTTATAGTTTTAAAAAGGGTTAAAATACAAGATTGATCATTTTGTTTTTTGTTAAGATTATAATTTAANCAGGATGAGAGTCAGCAGCATCCCCACTCCTCACCTGCTGCTGGTCAGGTTTCTATCCTGCTCATTTTTAGACAAATCCATAAACACTCATGAATGAGATGAGTAACAGTTTGACCTCTGCAATATGACAGATGATGCTTCAGAGTATGAACCCATGAGAGGCTCTACAGATGCTGAACAAGGTGCAGTATGAGCTGCTGAAAGATTTAAAACACTCTAAGCTGAGATTAAAGATGCTGTATGTTTATTTTAGGGGAACCTTCAGCAGAATACATCCTTCCTCAACAAGCTTCTATCAAGGATCAGGACAAGGTTGATGAGAACTAATAGACAAGAAGGTCATCTTCGTGCAACTGATTCTGAGAAGTGATTAAAGAAAAATATATTGTGAGCCTTTCCTGCATTTAGCGTTTAGCTTCATGACGATTTTTTTCTATTCTATTTACTGTTTAATCAAATCAGGAGCAAATTCGGGAGTTTATACCTATTTGCATATTTAATCTCTTTATTAGGAAAACATTTATGTTATATTACAGTATTTTTTACATATTACTGTAGGCAATGCATGTTGGCAGATTATATTTTGTGAGAGAAGGGAGGTTAACTGTGAAAAATCTGAGGGGAAGAGTAATTCATCAAATTAAGAAAAGGTAATGATTCCTAGCTTTATTAAAAACTTTACAATTAACAGCCGTTATGCTAACAAATGCAATAAGCTAAGGTTACTTTTGCAGATTAATATTTTGTTGTTTTACAAACCTGAAAATCTTGCAGTTTTTTAAAGTTACATCTGAATGGGCTCCTCAGCTGTATCTGCCTGTTGCTCTGAATCTACATGCTATGGAAACCTTCTGTATGGCTTCTTTTGCTTTTAGTAAACTTTGTTTAAACCCAAAAAGTATTTGAATTCTTTTCTTTAGTTCCTATTTCCCATGTGAAAAAAATGGGTCACAATCAACTTTACTGTACTGCTGAACAACTGCATGCTCTCCTGTCAGTCTAGATTATTCACCTGTTTTTTTATTAATCAGAAACTGGTTCTTTTATACAGCGATAATTCAGGAAAACAATTTGATTTCCATAATATTCAAGTTTCAAAAACTGGTTGATTTGTTATACAAGTCAATCATTCTCAGAGCATGTTATTTCTATAATCAACCCTTATAATGTTTGTGAAACTTTGGTTGAAACTTTTAAAGGGTGTTTGGAAAATGGGCTGCAAACACCATGCCATGTTGGAGGAGTGTTGAGCTCCTTTGGAACAGATCGCAATTTAAAGGTATTATGGAGGATTTTCTCTAATATTTTAAAAGACATGCCATTTCCACTTAAACAAAAAATGGGTGTGCAAGGGCATGCACGAGTCCATTTTCAAAGAACCGTGGTGAGAAAGGTGAGCTTCAATGAGTGTCTGATACCGTAACTTACCACAGATATTTGCCTGAAAGTGTGCATGCACAGAAAAAAGGTAGCTGACGGGACGAGCACATAGGATGGCCTTACGTGAACATATCACCAGAATGATTGACAATTAGGAGGACCAATTATT
>NW_015152135.1:95810-97249 GCF_000732505.1 Cyprinodon variegatus
ATCAGTTAACTTTTTTTTTTTTTTTTTTCAGTGGCCCTAATCATCTTCCGTATGTTACTGCTATGTTTTTGGTTGAAAATACATGGTCAATTTGTTAAGCATTGTAAATGTAAGAGCCAATTTGAGACAAATTCATTTATAGTTTTAAAAAGGGTTAAAATACAAGATTGATCATTTTGTTTTTTGTTAAGATTATAATTTAAGTTTAAAAACTCTAATATTAAAAGCATAGAATATAGAAATGCAATTTGAAATGCATATTTTTGGGCTTCCTGCATGCTGTAATTGTATACGTGTGTTTTTTTTTCTTCTTTTGTTTGCTTTTACGTACTGTACGTAAGGACTGAGGGGAAAACAGATATGCTGGAAGCAACACAGTTTTTGACCGAGTTTATATTATGAGAATTTGGATGTTCTCTTATTTTTGTTTTCTTTTAATAAACATCACGAGTTGAAGAACATTATCTGGAATTGCTCGCGTTTTAATACTAGTTGCTAGACTGTTTTTCCATGCGGTACAGAAGAAACTAAAGGAGCTGGAGTGCTGCTACATTAAAATCAAAAACTCGCTTCATGGAGTTGGATGAGTCGGCTGTGCATCGTGGAGAAACTGCGCAGCTCAGCGCACCGAGCCACTAAGAGAGCTGTTTAAGGATGCCGATATAAACACGAACAGTTCATGGATTTATTCGTTGGACAAAGGTAAAGCATCGAATTATTTTGTGCTTGCTTCACATCAGAAAGTTAAGCTCCGTGGAAAACGAAAGTGAAACTAAACTACGTGTGCAGAGTTAATTGCTCCTATCGCTCCTCTTTCTCCCTGCGGGATTTGATGCAGTCAATGTGCATTCTTTGGCCACTTGTGAAGCTGTTCTACGCTACGTCTAATAAAGAACCTTATTATATGGAGAAGGCAGCTGTATGCAGCCTGAGCCAGTAAAGATGACAGGTCAAAATGAAGGGAGATGTGTTTGTGTTGGAGAGGAGGGAAGGATGCACAAGTTAACAGAGAAGGCTTTTGATAAAAACAATTAAAAAGACTAATTGCTTTAAGAAGACGGACATTAGGAACTATCACAAGTAAAATTAAAGAGATTAATGCTATGATGTCAGATGCTAAAAAATCTTCAAGATGTGATGGATAGGATGGAAAATGATTTTTCTCTTGCTTTAAATTACTTTAACTGTCAAAATAACGAAGTTTGCAGCCTTTTGCCTGAAGAGGAAAGGATAGATGACCACGACAACTGGTTTGAACCCAAAACTATAAGAGACTTTATGAAAACAACAAAACAATGGATAGCTGAAGATCATAAACACATTAAACAAATAGAAGCTATACAGAATGAAGATGCAATAGATGACTTACAAGAAGCTGTTAAACCAAATCACAGCGCATCACAAGTCGGAGTCAATAATGATCATAGCTCATATGGTTC
>NW_015152135.1:97826-101947 GCF_000732505.1 Cyprinodon variegatus
GTTTCAAGTCCATGTCACAGCTCAGCTCAGCCAGAGCCCCTTCCTCTTCTGCTTAAAGTCCATCTTTGAGTGTCACAGGGAAGGAAAATGGGTTTCTCACCCACTGGTGTGCCATTGTCTCCTTTCCAAACTGCTCGCGCATCCCCTCCAACAGCCTGCTGTAAAAACTCCACCTTCAGCCCCGCTCTGGCCAAAACATCCTCTAAGATGGGAAACATTTCCACTGATCCCCGCTCCACATGCGCATCCCACAGTTCCAACTTTGTCCTTAATACATACCGGTATTTATTTTTTCCCTCGCACCGCGCCTCCTCTAAAGTGCTCTGGCACCCCCTAGGGGAGGCTCGCCTCACACTTTTTCCGATCTAGAGCATCCTCCATCCGTGCTAGACATGAAGCAGGACATGAAGCAGAACATGCAGCGCTGCTGGAACGTGCTGCAGGGTTGAAGAAAAAGCAACAGCTTGAGTTGGAGTTGGCCAGAATTAAGCAACATCTTGAGCTTGAAACAGCAAGAGTTAAAGCTGAGAAGGAAGAGCTGGACTTTAAACAGCTTTAGCTGAAAGCAAAGCTAAAATAAAGGTGCTCAAAGAATATGAGGGATCCGAAGATAGTTTGAGTAGTTGTACATCATCCAAAAGATCACAGAGGGGTGTCAAGAAGGAGAAAGGGGGTATGCTACCACAACAAGATAATGTGGGAATTAATGTTAAGTCACAAGTGGGAAATTCCCACATACCACAACATTCTCATTCAGTCTCCATTCCAGGACCCGTTCCCAAGGTTAACCTAAGCGAAGATCTATTATCAGTGATGCAGAAACAGAATGTGATCACAGAGTTACTTGTAAAACAGCAACAACTGGCACAGCTGCCTACAAAAGACATTCCTGTTTTTAAAGGTGATCCACTGCAGTATAAGGCTTTCATAAGAGCATTTGAACATGCAGTAGAACAGAAAACTGATAACGATCAAGATAAGTTGTATTTTTTGGAACAGTTCACTGCTGGTGAACCACAGGAACTAATTCACAGTTGTATATATGTGGCTCCAAGCAGAGGTTACCATGAGGCAGAACGCTTGCTAAATAAGCATTATGGAGATGAGTTGAAAATTGCAAATGCCTTCATGGAAAAAGCTCTTAAATGGCCACAAAAGAAGTCTGATGATGTGAAAGCTTTAAGTGCTTATGCTATGTTTTTGATTGGATGTCGCAACACTATGGAGGATGTTGAGTTTTTTGAGGAGATGGACAATCCCACCAATTTACGGTGGTGATATCCTAGCTGCCGTACAAAATCAAAGAACGTTGGCATGTAGAAGCGTATGAACTCTAAGAGAAAAGGGGTCATAGAGCAAGATTTGCAGATTTAGTAAACTTCATAGACCGCCAAGCTAAAATAGCTATGGATCCACTCTTTGGTAACATCTCAGACAATCGTGAAACGGCAGGTGTCAAACTTGACCAAAAAGACAGATATCCAGCAAAGAAAGAGTTTCAGGGAAGAAGTTTTGCAACAGACATTTCTACCTGGAGCAAAAGACCACAAGAAGCAGATGCTAAAGCAGGAAACTCTGCCAAAACATCAAGTGGCTTTGAGAAGCCCTTGTACTGCCAGCAGCCTCACATCCTCGCTTCTTGTAGCACAATGAAAGGTAAACCACACAAGGAACGGTTAGACTTCTTGAAGTCAAAAGGTCTATGTTTTGGCTGTCTGATTCCTGGACATCTCAGTAAATCCTGCAAAAGAAGAATTGAATGTGGAGAATGTTCCATAAAGCACCCAGATATTCTACACATTGTGAGACAAGAATTTTCTGTTGCACCTGAAAATAAGCCAGCTGGTGGAAAGGAAGTCCTTCATGCTCAAGTTCCCATCATTCAAGAGACATGCAGCCTTACAGGGGCTGGAGAAGAAGAATGTGTGCTCTCTATAGTAACAGTTAAGATAAAATAAAAAATAAGTGATAAGTACATAGAGACATATGCTTTCCTAGACCCTGGAAGCACAGCAACATTCTGCACAGAAGATCTTCAAAGAAAGCTAAATGTAAAAGGAAAGCCTACATGGATACTCTTAAGCACTATGAGCCAGGATAAGCCAGGAGAACAGAAACTTATGAGCAGTTTTGTAATATCAGATCTGTAAGTTTGTGGACTAGAAGATCTCAAGTATATTGACTTACTTAAGGTATTCACTCATGCTAATATACCTGTTGATTATGTGAACATACCCAAACAGTCAGACATACAGAAGTGGTCTTACTTACAGGAAGTGAGGCTACCTGAGATAGAGGCCAATGTAGGCCTACTTATTGGAGCCAATGGTGCAAAGGCAAAGGAACCATGGCGTGCTATTAATGGGCAAAATGGAGGTCCTTACGCAGTGAAGACCACTATTGGCTGGGTTGTAAATGGGCCCATAAGAAAAGAACTAAGTGACACAGAGAAAAAGGAACTACATTTCTCAGTAAGCAGAGTCTCCTTGATGGAAGTTGAGAAACTACAGGTTCAACAGTACAACACGGATTTTTCAGAACGAAACTATGAAGATAAAGAAGAAATGTCACATGAGGACAAACAGTTTCTAAAATCTGTAGAAAAGACAACTCAATGGAAGCATGTACCTTCAGCAGAAAATCCTGCTGACCAAGCTAACAGAGCCTTAAAGGCAAGGAGTTTGATGGAAGGAGGAACATGGATACATGGACAAAAATATCTGTTTCAATGAGAGTGACTGGCCAGAGCAGCCGCTGAGAAAGCAAGACATTCATCAATATGATCCAGAATTCAAGAGATCAGCAACTTTTAATGCATTGAATGCTGAAGAACACAAGGAACCAATGAATAATCTGATGGATTATTATTCAGACTGGAACAAGCTGAAAAGATCAGTTGCTTGGATTATGAAGGTGAAAAAAGTGCTCTGGAGTTTAAAAGAAGAAAGACAGCAGTTCTCAAAAATGATCCAGAACAAGGAAAAGGATCCTGAAAAGCAAAAGTTAAGGTTGCAAGTGCATATGAAGAAATTTAAATCGACTATTGAAAGGAAATCACTGACATTGGATGATCTTGAAGATGCTGAATCAGAAATTGTTCACTTCAGTCAAAGACAAGATTATGAGAAGGAAATAAGAATCCTTCAGAAAGGAGGACAGCTCAGTCGCAATAGCCAGCCGTTCAAGCTTGACCCTGGTCTCCGAGATGGGACATTGAGGGTTGGTGGAAGACTTAATAAATCTGCTCTGCCTGAAAATGCTAAACAACCTGTAATCCTTTCTAAACACAGCAAAATTTCTGAACTTATCCTGAGGGATATTCATCAGAGAACTGGTCACTGTGGTCGCAATTACATTCTGTCGAAACTGCGATGCAAGTTCTGGATTCCACAAGTCAATTCAGCAATTAGAAAGATTATCAATAAATGTCATACTTGCCGCAGGATTTCTGGGAAAGTTGGTGAGCAGAAGATGGCAGACTTACCTGAAGACCGCCTTCTACCAGATCAACCTCCATTTACGAACACAGGAGTTGATTACTTTGGCCCATTGGATGTAAAACGGGGCCGGTGTGTCTTGAAAAGGTATGGGGTAATTTTTACCTGCCTCACTCTCAGAGCTGTACATATTGAACTCGCAGACAGTCTTGACACAGACTCCTGCATTAATGCGTTTCAACGATTCATGTGCAGATGAGGTCAAGTTAACATCATAAGGTCAGATAATGGCACAAACTTTGTGGCAGCTGAGAGGTAGTTAAGGGAGGCCATTAAACACCTTGACAATGATAAAATAGAAAGAGTTCTACAGCCAAAGGGAGTAAAGTGGATTTTTAACAGTCCTGCTGCTTCACATCAAGGTGGGATCTGGGAGAGAAATTAGAACAGTCCGGAGAATTCTCAGCTCTCTTCTGAAGGAACAACTTCCAACTGAGGATTGTCTTCAAACAGTAATGTGTGGAGTCGAAAGCATTATCAATGGTAGACCGCTCACAAATGTCTCAGTTGACATAAATTATGTTGAAGCTTTAACGCCGAACCACCTGTTGCTGATGAGGTCACAGCCCCTTATGCCTTCAGGTACCTTCAGTAAACACGATGTGTATGCAAGAAGAAGATGGA
>NW_015152135.1:105661-107015 GCF_000732505.1 Cyprinodon variegatus
AGATGGAAGCAAGTTCAATACCTTGCAGAGTTGTTCTGGACGAGATGGACTCGTAAACATCTTCCTCTCCTTCAAGAGCGCCAGAGGTGGCTGAAGCCAAGAAGAAAGTTTATGAAAGGAGATCTTGTGCTGCTGGTGGAGAGTTCTTCTCCTCGTTATTCATGGCTCATGGGGAGAGTAGTGGAGACTTTGCCAGACTTGAGTGGAGCAGTCCGAAGATTAAAAATAAAGACTAAAACCTCCATACTGGAAAGGCCTGTGAACAAGTTATGCCTTTTAAAAGAGGCTTCATCTGAGTGAAGAAGCTGAAAATGTATATTCATGGACAGGAAAACTAGTTTGGCTCTAACTGTTTGACGTTTTAAGTTTGTAATTGCTTAGTTCTCCCGCCTAACCAATTAGGGGCCGGATTATGTAAGAGCCAATTTGAGACAAATTCATTTATAGTTTTAAAAAGGGTTAAAATACAAGATTGATAATTTTGTTTTTTGTTAAGATTATAATTTAAGTTTAAAAACTCTAATATTAAGAGCATAGAATATAGAAATGCAATTTGAAATGCATATTTTTGGGCTTCCTGCATGCTGTAATTGTATAGGTGTTTTTTTTGTTTGTTTGCTTTTACGTACTGTATGTAAGGACTGAGGGGACAACAGATATGCTGGAAGCAACACAGTTTTTGACCAAGTTTAGATTATGAGAATATGGATGTTCTCTTATTTTTGTTTTCTTTTAATAAACATCACGAGTTTAAGAACATTATCTGGAATTGCTCGCGTTTCAATACTAGTTGCTAGACTGTTTTTCCATGGGGTACACTAAAGCAGCTGGAGTGCTGCTACAGTTTCATTTTGTGAGATAATAGCAGTAGAAGTAGGTTTTCCTTTATCATTTCTATTTTTGGAAGTGTAAGTTACAAAGTCAGTCGGGTTATGAATCAAGCTTTGTTTCATAATGTAAAGAAAAGAAGAAAAAAATCAAAAACTGTAATAGCTGCAATCATTTTGCTCCCTAATTTTCATAAGCAACGTAAAAAATGCTGTGGTCACGTAGAATAGACAGGAGTAAATAAAAATGCTAAAGGCACCTTCTAATCACATTTGACTTGGAGGTTGATTCCCTCTGGTATTCTGACGAGTTTATAGCTTTGTTTGTTTTACTTGCTGTTGTCATGGTATCTGCATTTTGCTCCAGTCTATTTGTTGTGTTTGCAGCATTTTACTTGAGCAGTGTCTGTTTTTGGCTTTACGTTTGGGGCTGTTTCCTGTACATTTGCACTATAGTTTTGACCTATATTGTTTTTGCCCTCTTTCATTAATGAGGTGACGGTCAGAAAGAAAAGCTTTATAAGTCT
>NW_015152136.1:0-7345 GCF_000732505.1 Cyprinodon variegatus
AGTACCTTTAATTTGGTTCTAATAACAGCAGATTGTTTACTAGTTTGTCTACTAGTAATTACTTCCGTTTTTATTTTAATATGCTGATCATAAAGAAATGTTTACACTGTGATATGTAATTGGCTAGGGTGACCAAACGTCTGTATTTCCCGGGACATATCCGTATTTCACGTCCTGTCCCGGGCGTCCCAGGTTTTTTTAGAAAGTGAGGAAATGTCCTGATTTTTTAAATGACCTTAATTGGACCATTAAATTTACAGGCACTAGGGCACTGCGCACGACGCTGCGTGTGACGTAATCCCTGAGCCGCGTCGGTGCGGGCAGCCCTGTTCTTAATCAGAATATAGATTGCGTGGCTGTCAGTACGCCAACAACATGCAAAAGCGCAAATGTATGTTTACCGACGATTTACAAAAGAGTTTCCCCGATTTCAGACCAGATCGAGACAAATGGGAGGCCTTGTGCACATATGTCTCGGTGTCCAATGGAGGTGCAAGGGATCTGAAAAGCCACCTGGACAGTAAAGATAGTCTATTGATATGTTTGTTCGTTTGCTTGCTATAATTCTTTAGGTGGTAGCTTTTGTGTGGAGAAGCTTAATTTATTGTTGAGTAACTGATAGCTTAGCACTGGACAAGTAGCTTGCCCAACAAGGTTTAAACATTTAGCATTTAAGATTTAAAAAATTAGTTTTCGTCTGTCAATATGTTCTATCCAGAACTCCTCGTGGAAAAGTTTGACTCTAACATGAAAAAAGATCTTAAAAATTGTAAAAAAAAAAATAAAAATAAAAAAACATTCTTTAAGGAACCTTTTGCTACTGTATTTATTTATTTTGGTTTTGTCATTTTTAATCCCTTATACTGAAGGCCTTGATGACTGCACACATTTAAACTTTGTTTACAGGAGCAGGGAGGCTACAAAGTTTGGAAGCTGGCTCTTGAGAGCTGAAGTTAACTACCCACATTATTGAATTCCCCATGGAAATCATTTTGTAAGTGTTTAGAACACTTATATCTAACAGAAGTGTAATAAAATATGAATAAAAAACATAATCTGCAATATGAAATGATAAAGTCACAGGCTGAGTTGCTTTTATTTATTCAGGGACACTATGGTGACCTCACGATTTTAGCCAATCAGACATCCAGTAGTTTTTATTGGTTCAGCGATAAACACCATACTTGTATAGTAGAGGCCAATTCAAATATAGTATAGTTGAATTGACCTCATAAGAAATAGAATTTTAATTAAACCTAATGGAATAGAAATTTCACTTCATGCAGCTCTCTTAATATATTTGAATCCCTTGCCCTGTTTTGTATTTCATGCTTTTCTGGGCCCCCATGAAAACACGCTGGCCCCCTCCTTGCCCCCTGGTACATTTGGTCTAGAACCGCCACTGATCCTAAAGAAGCCACACTGTCTTTTTTCCAAAAATAATACCATTATTTTAACATTAAGATAACTGAGGTCTCTACGGTCTGAGATCACAGTCTGACCTTGTTGTTAATTATCTTTTGAGTAATTTCTCTGACCATATAAAGATTGGCATAATCTTGTGTGGAAAAAACTCTTTCCATGGTAGCAACAAAAAGTCACTGCTGATTTATTTCTATATCTATATATATATATATATATATATATATATATTGTAAAATTATAAAAGAGCAAATTTAGTATTGCCTAATAGATAATAAAAAAAATATTGGGTAAATTAGCACAGGCTCCCCTCAGGGCTGCATCCTGAGCCCCCTGCTGTTCACCACCAATCACATCATGAAGTTTGTAGACGACATTATGGTGGCGCGCGACAATGACCAGAACTACAGAGAGGAGGTGGAGCAGCTGATGGACTGGTGCAGAGATGACAACCTGATCCTGGATGTGGAAAAGACGATGGAGATCATCGCTGACTTCAGGAAGAACAGGCCTAAATACGCTCCACTGCTCATCAACAGCTCAGCTGTAGAGGTGGTCTGTAGAGGAGGATGAGAAGAGCCCACCTGCCCCCACCCATCCTCACCATCTTCTACAGAAGCACCATAGAGAGCGCTCTGACCAGCTGTCTCACTGTGTGCTGTGGAGGCTGCAGCGCCTCAGTCTGGAGGAAAGTGAGAAGAGTAAGAACAGCAGAGAGGATCATCGGAGCTCCTCTTCCCTCCATTAAAGAGCTTTCATCCCAGCGCATCATTGACTCTCACACCCCCACCATGGACCATTCTCCCTGCTGCCCTCTGGGAGGAGGCTGCTCAGCATCCGATGCAGGTCCAGCAGATTCCGAAAAAGCTTCTTCCCCACTGCCATCGGACAGCTGAACTGTTGAAAAAACTGAAAATCATGTCACAGACTCTGCATCACACCGATGACACCAAACCAAAACTCTGCATATTTGCACCATATATATGAATGGCTCTGGAGGTTCATATCCATGCGTTTTTTTGCACCGTGTATTTTCTCCCCTACTGTTTACATTTGATCACTGCTGCACTTTAAGAAATGGAAATGTCATGAAAGCTGAGCAAAATGAAATTATGTTTTGTCTACACTGAGTATACAAAATCACAATAACAACGGTCTAAGTCTAAATGAGAAAAAAAACAGATCTCTGCTAGAATCTGAAAAAAAGTGTTTAAGTAACTTATAGCACTTTGTAATCATCGCAGGGAGACCTTTTGTATATCGAGTCATGTTTTCAGCCCATTAATAGTCCTGCATTTCACACATATACCTCATACTAAAGGTGTAATGAAAATCTTTGCCCTGTGTTTGGATTTGTCCTTTGTTGTAGTTTTTAGTTTTGTTCCCAAACAACAGAAACCTCCTGTGAGTCATTGTACTCTGACCTATGTCGTGTTTCCTCTGCAGGATAAAATGTCACTGCATGTTGTGGTAGATTTGATCCCCTTACACTCCTCCAGTGGCTCAGTTAATCCGTAAAAAGGCCAACAGGATGGAGGGTGTCATCTTTTTGGTTTGGAATCACACCTGCGGTGCCTTAAAAACTATTTTTCTTTGGTTTCTTTAATACTTGTTTTTATTAAAGTTGTTTATTCTTTGCAGAAACTGATAGAGTTTTGTATCGTCTTTGCTTAGCAAAAGTTTTGATCTCATGGAAGCCAATTATACTTAGTCTATTTCATGTTATCATTGAATTATGAACTCTGACCTGGACTGAGAAGAATGAGGCCTGCAAGACTTTGGGTGGAAATAGGAAGATCACTGTTCCATGATTTCTGCAAACATTCAAAATGGTTCAAACTGCCGTTCATAAGACTCCAAAAGACAGAAAAGGCTTTGAGATTCTTCACCTCTGGAAAGGGAGGATGAAGATGTCTACCCCATGTTGGCAGGTGGGTTCTTTGTCAGTGATTTCTCCATTATAAAGGCCTGGCATTGATTAGACATGGGTGGGACCTGACAAATGCATGATAAAGTCTTTATTTGAAAACTGCTTTTTCTATTTACTTTTTTGTCTGATAGTAAAAATCGACGATCAGAGACCAAAAAAAAGCCCAAACAGAGTCAAAGAACAGGAAAGTAGCGATATTTCAGCTGTCTATAAACCTAATACTTAGTTCATTATTAACTCAGAGGAGCTGAGAGCCTTCTACAGACAAACAAGCTCTCTGCAAACTTCTCTCCCCATCATTTCTTACTGCTGTCTCCTCTCAAAGGGAGCTGGGAGGACAAACAGTGTATGAACTCTGACCCATCTGAAGATGGAACACATCTACCGTGTTCTCCTATAGATACACTTGCTAAGAGTAAACACTTTTTCCCATATTAAAGGCATCATCAGTGAGGAGAAGAGGAGGAGGAGGAGACAAGGGGTGAGGGTTCAAGGGAAAGAATGAGGGAGGAAAAGATGGCGACAGAAAACCGGGCTGTGCATGTTCCACCCCATCATCTACCCACCTGGCTTTCAGCAGATGAGCCTATCAGCTCATATGGAAGATAAAGCAGGCTTGGAAAGTTTGCTTTGGTTGGGTTTAGGTGGAGCAGAAAACCAGAAGGTTCAAACAAACGTTTTATGAGCGTCTTGCTTGTTCTGAAATCAGAGCGTCCTCTAAATTACTCATTTACCCATCCTCCCTCCCTCTTCAAACAGAGACTAAAAAGCCACAACTAAAACCAGATGAAGGAACACAAGTGAGGAGCTCATGTCATGTCAGTATCTTACTTCCTCTCATTATCCAATAAAGGGAGCAGTCGTCGTCAGCGTTCAGCTTCTTCCTGTTATCTAACCAGAGCGACATGCTGCCGGAGCATGAAATACTCGGGGGGGACAGGGAGGGATAAACAAAGAGCAAAGGTTTAGACTCTGCATTTACAGCCAGATTCAGACACAGGCCTGTCCTGGAGCTTTTTAGTGAAACTCTAGAAGGCAGCAGCTCCAGACACTGTATGCTCATTGTAAACACAGCCATGAAGAGGCAGAAGCAAGTGGAGGAGGATCAGCGTCCCTGCTCTGTTTCCTGTCTGCAGGCTGTGGGGAGGACAAACCAGGAGCATTACATCATGGCCTGCATTCATTTAACACAAACAACTGGTTTTTAAGATCCCTCATGATAGTTAGGTTCACTCTTTCCTAATTTTTCCACCCATTTCCCTTAAAATTGTTTAACATTACAAACTCTAGCTTATTTCATTGAGATTCTATGAGACAGACATAATGCATAAAATATGTAAGTTGAAAAGGGTTTTCGAAATGTTCTACAAATAAAAATCTAAAAAGTGTGAAGTTTGCACTGATTTGATTCCTTTAAACGGAATTCTGTGCAATAAGTTATTGTCCGAGGTCATCTAACTACTACAAAGAATCAAATTTATAATTTGATCTCAGTATAAATCCAGTTTTTGTGTGTCAGTTTCATTTGGAAAATATTAGTAACATTCAGCATCATGAAGGGCAAGGAACACAACAGACTGGTCATATTGATAAAAAGTATAATGCAGGCTTATGCTTTATGAACTTATCTGAAGATTAAAACATCTGACAGAACAATTCCGTCATGTTAAATAGAAAAAGTGTGATTTACCTGTAAATGTGCCAATATAACAGCATCCAGCTGAACAAACATGCCGGCCGTGGAAACTATACATTTACTTTGGAATGACACTGGAGTAGTTCCACAGCTCAGGACATTTTTTTTTTTATTTGGTCACTCCACACATTATACATTTATGTTAGAGCAGTAAACAAAAAGCCACAAACTGTTTGCAATCTGCCACTTCCACCCCTGTAAAGATTTTTCATATTTCCAGTAAACTCACAGTGTTATGATCGCCTACTACTTGTAAACAACCCTCACAGAATCACACTTCAGAGAGTCTAAATTATCTCTCATGCATGTACAATTAGCCAAAAACTATAACAGAAAAAAACAACACAGAATGATCCTGGGAAGAGAATAAAAGAACGAAGAAACTGCAAAACAGAAAAACAAGCTCTGCAACAGAAGAATCTAACAACAACAAAAAGAGTAAACTGAGGCTGCTTTGGTGGTGATTACTGATCATAAGGAGGTGGTTTAATTGTTAACAGGTGGCAGCAGTGGGAAAAGGCAATAAATTTGGAGTTAAACTAAGAAAAGCATTAAAAGAAAAATACAAACAGGGGATATCTACACAGTCCCCAAGAATATTGACCCTCAGTTAAAAAATAGAAAGCAAGGGGACAGAAAAAGAAGAAGCTGAAGGCTAGAAATCCAAATCAGAATTTTTACCTCGAAGAAAGAAGAAATATTAAAGAAAAAACTCAACTGAACACAAAACCAAAGTCCTAGAGACATTTTTCATCAGAGTTTTGGTTCTAATAACACAAAGAAAGACAGAAATCCGAATTGAAAATATGAAAATCACTAAAAAGGGAGGCAGCTGCTGATTGTTAGCATAAAGGGTCAGAAAGCATTTAGTTTTTTTATGGAAAAAAATTGCTCATACTTCTGTAACTGATTTGATGGCCTTTCACCTCTATGTTTTCTCAGGGAGGTTAATGTGAACTGTGCTCCAGTCTAAATGAACGACATGCAAACATTTTACACACAAAGAAATTGTTACTTCAAGAACAGAAGGAAGGGTGTGACAGATAAGAAGAACAATAAATGTGAAGAGAAACATAAATGCAGGATTGTCTGCATCAATTAGAGTCTGAGTTGTATCTAAGTGCAGTTTTATATCTTTATAAAGAGGTCAAAGACGTGTAAAGTTTTGTAAGAAATTATATTTTGATAGGACAAACACAGGCCTCTCCATAGGGGTCCCTGCAACACACTTTTAGGAACACATTTAGGAAACAACTACTGATTCTTAAGTGTTTCAGATTCACAAATATTTTATCACCCTAAGGAGCAAACTGTAACCCAGTTGAATTAATGGTTCGTAAAATAACAATTGCACAAAAATCTCATGATACATTATCATAAGTTTAGTGTGGAATCAGGATCCTATTCTTCTATAATCAAATCATTAGCCTGATGTGAAGTCCTGATGCATCTGTCTGGAGGTGGCTCAGAGATTTACATTTATGTTGTGGACAGAGGTTTTAAGGCTTTACTTTTAGACAGGTATGAAAATAAAATGTGCTCAGATTGTATTAAATTTGTTCAGGGGTTGTCAGCGAAAACTCTGCTGCATGTCAGTGAGGGAGGAAACCCAGAGGACGCTTTAGTGGAACAGACCATAAAACCCTCACCTCATACTCCATCTACAACATCTCAGTGAAGTGAAGCATGTTGTAGAAAAAGGTCTGATTTAAATTGTTTTAAATAGACTGATTGACACACTCTGGTATTAGAACTCTAGAGGAAACATCATAAACATCTACAGAAATGGACAAAGAAAATTACAAAAAACAGGATTTTATGGCTTTCAGTCAAACCACGTGGGACTAAAAAAGCTTTTAGAGCCATTTAAAGATTTAGCTCTTTATTCCCTTCTCTGCTGGGAGGAAAGGAAAGACTGAGACTGCCCCCTTGTGGCCAGATCACAAAATTAGAAAAATAGTTTTTCTGTAGATGACGTACATGATTCATCATCTATTTATCAGCACTCAAACTGTATTTATAACAAATACAGCAAATAAGAGACAAATATTAAATAAGCGGGAAGCTGCCACCCCGGCTAAATACAAACAGAGATATGACATCACATAAAAACATTCCCATATAACAATATATCCACTTTCCACAAATTTTCCTGATGTTTTGACTTAGTGTTTAAAATATGTTTCATGCTGTTATTTTCTACCCGTCATTGTATTTGATAAATGTAGAAGAAGAAGAATTTTTTCTAAAAACTGAAACATGAAACAACACAATAAAGAAAGAAAGAAAGAAAGAAA
>NW_015152136.1:7456-13654 GCF_000732505.1 Cyprinodon variegatus
GAAAGAAAGAAAGAAAGAAAGAAAGAAAGAAAGAAAGAAAGAAAGAAAGAAAGAAAGAAAGAAAGAAAGAAAGAAAGAAAAAGAAACGGAGCAGGAAAAACTGCATTCATATTAGAAAAATACAGTCACACTAAGCCAACAATAAACCATGTAAACAAAGCATTGTAAGACAAGAAGAAGATAACCTATACAGTAGATGACAAACAAATAAATCTACTTAATTCAGTTGTGGTCAGCTGTAAAATACATATTGTATTAGATATTTTATTAAAATAAATTCATTCATGCTGCATCAAGCATGTCCCTGCTGGGGTCTGGATGGGTGCTGGTGCCTATCTCCAGCTGTCAATGAGCGAGAGGCAGGGTCAAACCTGGACAGGTTGGCAGTCCATCGCAGGGCAACACAGAGACAAACAGGACAAGCATTCACACACACACTCACACCTAAGGAGAATTTAGAGAAACCAATTAACACTAATGTAAACTGTGAGAGGAAGCTGGAGTACCTGGAGAGAACCCATGCACGCTCAGGGAGAATATGCAAACTCCATGCAGAAAGATCCCAGGCCAAATCTGGAAATATCTTGCTGCGATGTAGCAGTGCTACCCACTGTGCCACTGTGCAGTCCCAGAGTAAATTCAAGTTTTAGAAATATAAACATGCTGACTGTAAATAAACACAGCAGTTATCTAACTACTCTAAGGTTTGGGACAACTGGAAGGTTCATTTCTATAACATCAGCAAAGAGGAAGTTCTGCATCTTCATTTATTTATCTTCAATTGTGTATCTTAATTTTCTTAGTGTATTTTCCCACTAGGTGGGAGAGGCTAGCAGAGGTTGATTCTGTTTTGCCTAAATTATAATTTTTAAAGTGAACTCATAAAGGTTTTTGGAATCTGTGGACTTGAAAATGGCACACAGACACAGCCAGAATATGTGCAGGAAAACTCACACAGGTAAGGCTTGTCTCTTTATTTATGACCCTAGTTAAATCAATACACAAATGTAGGGTAATGTGTACATTCCTTACTTCTACTGATATTTGCTTTTCCTGCTCTTTCTCCAAATATGTTTTAGCACTATCTACTGAAGCTGTTAGCCTGTATATGATTAATGGATTATAAACTGCTTACAAAGTAAGAACAATAGCAATAAATGTGTAGATTTGGGACACACCGGAAATTGGAGAGTCAGTTAGGAGGGATGATTTTATTAGATAATTGTGAAAAAAAAAAAAAAATCCAGAAAAAAGGCTCACCCATCTTCTTAAGCTCCATTATCATTTTTATGTGGAATTAGAGGCCATAAGAGTGAAGAAACAGAAGAGGATTGGAGTCTATTTCTGGCTGTGGTCCATTGCAGCCCATCCCCATGCCTACAGAATGGCCAAAAGTTTAGCCAAATGAATGAGGGAAAGCAGGGAAGCTGGCAGGAATGAGGCACCTTCCACTTTGAGCCACACAGAGGCGTCAGGCTTCTCTGTAATGATGCCAGTACTGACTGATCCTTTTAACCCGGGTGTGTGACGCCACTAGACCTCTGTTAGCCTCAACATTTAGAGACAACCATATGATAATTCCATTGTTATGTCTATGTTAATTTAATTTTATCCCACAGAAAAATTAAAAGAAGATATACTGCTTTGGCAAAATGTCCTTCAGTGTTAAACACATCATTGTATCACCTGTTAACCGTGCCTCCAATCCCTCCTCTCATACTCCACTGTTTATTACCTTCTTTTAGACTTCTTCTGTAACAACCTGTTTTCTGGTTGTACAAGGTTTTTTGTAATTGTGATCTTTTTGCCTCTGTGTGCAGTTGGACCCTCCATTGCAAAAAAAAATCCTCACATTGAATAGATGAAACCTTAAAGAAAGATGCCTTTCACAACTGTTTGTTTCCTGAAATAAAATGAAAGCAGTAGCTTGATTATGCTCCAGAAACAACAACTTGAAACGGGGTTCAGTCCAGACTTCTAATGTTAATAATGAGTCCTAATTTATCCTAATATTAAACCTCAATTTTTGACCATGGCTGGCTAAAATGTACACATTCCTTAGAAGCTCAGATAGAATTAAAAACTTAAGTAGTTTTTCCTAAAACTCCATAATCTGATTAACTGAACTATATTTGTAATCATCTTTCCTTTGTGATAAATATCCCTAAAACTAACTATTGTGGTCTGAGTGTGTTTTTCACTATAAATGGTTGTGTCAGAAAGATTAAAGGGCCATTTGGGCACTTTAATTCATTACTTCATTAAATTGAAAGGCATGAAGCATTTTTGGATTAGTAGCATAGAAGCTTAATAACATGTATTACATCACATAATTGATTAATAATCACGATTGTAACCAAATTCTCAAAAGTCACTTTTATATTAAAATATGTTATGTTATTGGCTGTAAGATATATTAAGCTTTTACAGCACTGAAACACAACATGGATTACTAATTGGTAATTAGAGTATTATAGCATTGTCAAGCATTGTAGGCACAGTTAGCATGTTTAGCTTTACAATAGCAGTGCTTGTTGCTGAATAAACATCCTCAGGTGACCTCTGGGAAATATTTGTTTAGTTGACCTCAATTTGCCTAACAAATTCATTTATTTTTTTGCACAAAGAGATCAATTTGCCCAAGGGTGAGCGAAGGCCCCTCCCCTCCATCAGTGCACCCATGCGACTGCGGATAAGTCACCATAACCTTTATGTGATGTTGATGTTTTTTCACACTTAGAAAAGATAGTTAAATAACTTTGAAAAAAAAGTGAGAAAAATAATCAAACCCATGTTATTTTTTTCAGGTTGGGAAGGATTTAACTTCCTGCTTTTAAATGAAACGTTTCATCAAGGTGAAATCAAATGGGAGCTCTTACTGATTATACAAGGAGTTTCATTAAACAGGCTTTGCAACACAGCAGATAAGTATGCAAAAGAGTAAGGAGGCACCTTATCTCATTTGACAACATCTCACCTCCTCACATCCTGCTGTTGCCCCCAGGAGCGATGCAAACCGGAGAGGTGAGAACAAGCAAAGTGCAGAAAGGAGATGAAGTGACAGGAAGGCATTTAGTAACGCCTAACATGCCTCTTTTATAAGAAGCTAAATGGCAAGCAGCGTTTCCTGCTTTCTTTATAGTTAGTGGTATGAGGCTCTGGTAATGTATGAATCTCACATATTTCTTATTTTAACATTATGTTTAAAAGTATTTTGCCTTAATACTTTAATAGTACGGCTATAGATTGATAGGTTTGCTCTCTCACACACACACAACAACAAACAAAGATAAATATGAAAAGTGCTTCAATCATGACTATTTATTTTAAGCATCAGTAACTTTCCTCTAAAAAGTGTTTCTCCGCCTTTGCATATTTGGAAAGTATAGAAAATTAGGGCTATTTTACAAGAAGTAAAATCTAAAAGCTGTTGCATGCTTTTGTTTGCATTGATGAAGATCTTTTTGTCATGATTCTGGACTTTTTGGTTCTGTTTAAGTTTTATGTTTGAATTTTTTTAGTTACACTTTGATTCATGTCTTTCTCTGTTTGCTAGTTCATTGGTTTCATTTCCATTTTATGTAAGTCTAGTTTTTGGTTATATTTTTTGACTCCTTCTGTATTTCTTCTCTACCCTCTGTTGCAGCCATTGTTTCAGTCTCCTTCCACTGTCTCCCTTCTAGATGCTTCAATCCTCACCTTTTCCTTGTCAGTTCATTAGCCCAATCTTTATTCTGTCTCCCATATATACTCTCGCTGTGCAGTTCCTCATTGCTGGTTCCTCTCGTTTCTTGATCCTCGTGTTTTCTCCCTCATGTCTTCTAGTTTTTGGTTTTCTGTATTTTGTTATTTTTGGATTTTTGCCTCAGTTGCCATCCTCTTAATAATTAAAACTGCAAGAATTCACTTCAGCTTCCATCTCCGCATTTAGATCCTGCAAAACCTCCACTAAACCTGGCACTTTAAAAGTTAGATTTAGGTCTAACTGTTAACTTGGCAATTCTATTAAAAAGATCTGCTCTAGTTTGGTCTAAAAACCACTTCAGGTCCAGCTTTATGTTTGGGGAAGTTGCTTAAAGGTGAACCTGTACCAGTCTGAAGCCTTTTTCAGCATCTATCAGGTTTCCTTTCCTGTGTTACCCTCTCTTTAGCTCCATCCATCCTCCCATCAACTGTTGAAAAGAAAAAACGCTAACAACTTATAATATCTTCCATTTGGACCAAACATTTCCCCCTTGGACCTATTGCGCCAGAGCACCATTTTCTTTATATATATTTGTTATAACCTCCCCAATCTTGTACATGTTGCAAATGAGACTTCCTGCTGTATTCTCCAACCACTAGTTTTCTTCCTGACTTTGTTCCAGAAAGAACAGATCACACTTGATTCGATTTTACATTTCATCTAACAAAAAAAGTGGGTCATGCAATGTCCATACCGATTAGAACATGGTGAAGTGAATGGGGCAGCACAGATAGCTTGTGGTTCTTCCTGACTGCTCCTCTGTCTGACTAATCTGGTCAGACCTGCGCTGCATTTAAAGAGTCAGAAAGGAAATGAGACATGGTGGTAAGGTTAATCATTTTGGGAAAATACTACCTTTCTTTAAGACCAATACTATCTTTTTGGACAAATTTAAATTAGATAGGGGAGTGCAGAGTTTGGTTATAAGTGATGTGTTTTAGGTATAAAGTAATTTTCCTTCCATCACAATTTTCCACCTGAGCTGCTGTTCTTTGCAGATCCTCCTGAGCTATCATCGGCCCTTTGATGCTTCCAAGTGAACTATTTACTGAATAGGGGGATTTGGCAGGCAAAGGTTTGCACAGATGAGGTACAGAAAAAAAAGGAAGAAACTACTGTGGAATGGTCATTCTTATTAAGACTCTTGTCCCAATTCAACTTTTCCAATGAATTTATAAAGATAATTCAGGAACTGTACAACAAGCCTACAGGTAAGATTCAGATTGATGGGGTGCTATCAGAACAAATAAAAATTGAACAAGGGGGCAGACAGGTATGTTCCATGTCCCCGCTACTATTCGCCATATTTATTGAACATTTAGCACAATAGATTAGGCAAAGTACCAAAATACAGGGCATAAAGGTAAACCATACTGAACAAAAAATAGCGCTATTTGCAGATGATATTTTAATCTACCTGGTAAGACCCTGGTATTCTCTCCCAGAAATTACACAGAATCTTGTTGTAGTATGGAAATCTTTAAGGTTACAAACTGAATTTCCACAAATCTTCAGTCAATGTCTTGACATTCAAATATTCATCCAACAGTAGAAAAGTTCTAATTAAATTGGGACATGGATTCAATTGTATACTCTGGAGTGACCGTTCCTAAAGATCCAAGAAATATTATNGTCTTGACATTCAAATATTCATCCAACAGTAGAAAAGTTCTAATTAAATTGGGACATGGATTCAATTGTATACTCTGGAGTGACCGTTCCTAAAGATCCAAGAAATATTATATCAGCAAATGATGACCCATTAATGACTAAAAAAGAAAAAATGACGTATTACAAAGCAGAGCAAATTAATTTATTGGTGGAGATGTGTGACTCCTTCTACACAGCAAAACGGAAGGAGATTGAATGTACAAGCAATGGTGTCTCCCTGCAAGCAGCAATTGCAAATATAGATTTAATAAAATACCTTAAAGAGCTCAATCCATGTGCAGAAACAACACTTAAGAACTGGTTAAAATTAGTAAAAAATATAAATAAACAAAGAGTTAAGAGCATATGATCAAGATAATACCCCAAATAAAACAGATAATACTTTTAAAATGGATAGAAAGGGTCTTGGTAAAATACAATGATTTATATCATAAAGGCTGTCTCAGGACCTTTAAAGAAATGAAGCAGAAATATGGTCTTCATAACAGGGATTGTTTTCGTTACAACAGATATATAAAAAAAAAACAACTAAAGATACCTTTGTTGGCATATTGGATATCTTTCTGAAATCGTATCAATCAAACTCTGTTAATAGATTAACATCCAAAATGTATAACAAACTACAAAACTTGGAGGGAGGGGACACATTATATATTAATAGAATCCATTTATTGTCCCACAATGGGGAAATTCTGGTGTTTACAGCAGCAAAACGGTTATAGAAAATGTGGTCACACAAATGTGGACCTTAGAAAAGCGTGTAAGAATAACTCTATGGTGAA
>NW_015152136.1:14167-18102 GCF_000732505.1 Cyprinodon variegatus
AATTAAACACTGTACTGTAAATAGTTTTCAATACTGTGCACCTTGAAAATAAATAACCAATATACTGCTATGGACATAAGGAGAAATGGGATAAGGAAGGGAATCACCTTATTTACATTTAAGATTGGTGAGACATTTTGAATGTGCATCATCACTAATATATAGAGAATTTGCTTAGAAGGCTGTTACAGTTCTTCAAAACACCAGCTCATAGGGGCAGAAATGCAGATAGAACATGCTGGAGGTTGTGTGGATCAAACAAGCTGGCTATTTTTATATTTCATGGAGTTTTCCTAAGCTACTCTCTTATTGCGGAATAATTAAACAAAGTGTAGAGGTGTTATCAAGGTCAATATTTCTCTAAACTTTGTGACTATATTCTTGGGCAAATGACCAAACTGTGTGAAGGGATTTGATGAAGCATACCTATTTAATATAATGCTAATTGTCAATAAATATGCACTCACTCAGAAATGGATGACTGACAAAACACCAACTCTAGAACACTGGATAAACATCATCCAAGGCATTTGCAAGATGGAGGGACTGACTTTTGCATTGAAAATAGAGCAAGACAAAATGTTGAACCCTATCGCCGACTTTCATGAAAACCAGAGCTGAGAATAATGAAAGTAAGGAGACACACATAGTCCTTTACCCATATTTCGGTTTGGACCTTTTTCTCTATGGTTAAGAAAAGATATTCTGATGTGATATTGATTTGTTCATTCTTTTTCCTCCCCATTCTTCTGAGAGGAATTGGTGTTAAGAAGGAGGAAAGGAAAAAAATTAAATAATTACATGAAGGGGTATTTTGTAGAGATCATAATGACAAACTGAATAAATGATTAAATAAGACTATACTACCTTTTGTAAACATAAGAGATGCACGTTGTTCCTTATGAAAATATAAATTGAAAAAAATGGGAGAGACTATATACACCTTTTAGTTTAAAAAAAAAGATCTAAATAATAATAATGTACTGGGCTGCTTTTTACCCCTTTAAAATTTAACCTCTTTGGTATTTAAACAGACTCCTGTGTCCTGGGAGTCAACCAATCATTCTTCAAAAAAAGAAAAAAATGGTAATAATCAATTTTTTTCTTTTGACCCATTATTCTAATTACTTGCAGAGCAAATTACACTGACAGTATTGGATGAGTTTATCATATTAATAATCAGCAGGAGGTTCATGAAAATCATCACCCTGATTGGGGGGTGGGAGGGTGGGGTCAGCTAAATCTGCTACACCTGCTGGCTTTTCACACGACATCTGTAAACCAGAGACACCTGTCACAGATGACCTCTGACCTCCAGCTGCAGCTCCACTCCGGAGACACATGAGACGCTCTCTAACAATTTAGATGCACAGACAAACATCGGGACATACATGTATGCAGGCAGTGAAAGGGGGGAGCACATGCTTAATTGTATTACCAGCAGTAATGCACTGGTGAACAGGTGCTTGCAAAGATCGAATCAGAAAACACTGCGTCTGCCTGTGCCCTTTGTTTGTCCTTTATACAGTAGAACAGGCATCCCTGCTTTTTTAGCCCTGTTTGGGTCTGACGCTAGAGGATGGGGGTGTGTCCTGTGTGTGTTTGTGTGCAAATAAACTGCCAATGAAGAACAGAAGGCTTCAGGTCGGTTATCTCCTCTTGTGAGTGTTTGCTGTTACAACAGCGCTCTGGCTTCTGTGCAACATCTGAAGGAAATTTACACTGACATTATGATAACACCCTCTCTTCCCTTTGCACAAACACAAACACATGCACGAGCTAGCACCAAGAAAACAGATAGATGTGAAATGGAGATGATCACTGGACAGCACTCATGGGAATATTGGGAATTGGATTAGGAGAGAGAGTCCACAGATAGCTGAGACAAAGGAGACAGACAGATGAAAGTTCACTACATGGGCTTGGCTGTTCATTTGCTTGCTCCTACAACATTTTAAAGTCATATACCGAGGAGTGAAAAAATATTCACCCCTGTTTGTTTTTATTTATTTTTTCCTAAATGAAAATTAAATGATTTTTTTTTTTTATCCTTCTCACATATATAGTCTTAAATGGCCAAGCTCCATCTTATATCAGAGATCTAATTGTACAACCAGTTTTAGTCTGTGAGGCAGACACACTATCTATTTTTAAGGGTAGGCTTAAACTTTCCTTTGTGATAAAGCATATAGTTAGAGTGTCTCAGGTTATTCTGAGCTATCTCTATAGTTATGCTGCTATAGGCTTAAACTTCTAGAGGACATAGGGACCCCCATTTCATCATTCTGGTTCATTCTGTCTCTATTCTTCTATTCTGCAGAATCTGTTAGTTCAATCTCTAACGTTATGCTCTCTCTGCTTTTTCTCATAGTAGCTTCATCTGGTCTGTTCCTATTTGGTTGTGACACCATTTTGAAAAAAAATATCAGCTGTGTTGCTGCCATCAACACCTTTGTTTATAGATGTTGGAGATCGGCCTATTTTCCAGTGTAGTCCTGTTTCTCTGACTGTGACTAACTGGATGTGCTCACTTCATCCTCTGACATGGGAGCTGGCTCAGAGCTCGTCTGCCTGGCTGTGTGTTTCCTGGATGGGGCCGCCTTTAACAGTTGCTTTTTGTATCTCTGCTTCTGTCTCCTTGAACCCCAGTCGGCCTCAGCAGATGGCCGCTCACACTGAGCCTGGTTCTGCTGGAGGTTCTTCCTGTTAAAAGGGAGTTTTTCCTCTCCACTGTCGCTGCAAGCACGCTTAGTGTGAGGGATTGACTTTGAGTCAATGAGTCGATGCAATCAACTCAATTTTTCTTAGATAGAAAACTTTGAATCAATTTGACTGGATGATCTGGGGAACTGTAAAGTGCCTTGAGATGACGTGTTGTGAATTGGCGCTATATAAATAAATAAAATAAACTAAACTAATGTTTATGTTGTTTAGGGGGAAAATGTATCAAAATCATTGTAGGTCTATATAAGACTAGATTTAAGTCTGGACTTTGACTGAACAGCTGCAAAACCATCACTGAGGTTTTCTGAGGGATTCAGAAGGGAAATTAATTTAATACTTTGGATGATTATTGTTGGATGATAAACTCTGATCTTAAGGGAAGCAAATAAGGACAGTTATGAGCTTTCGGAGCCAGTTTCTCTCCTCTGAAGATATACCATGTACCACAATGTTCGGTTCAGACACCTTTATTTCTCCGCTTTTGTCATCCAGCTGTAATATGTTAATTCAGAAAACTGTAGTTCAGGCATACCTGGCCCATGATGAAGCAGATTCAGTTGGAAACCTTAATGTAACGTCGTTATCGACACCTCCTGACTGCATATCTCTGTGTTCTGCTTTATGCGTGAGGCAGAGATGACTGTTTGCTGAAGCTTTATCAGTCAGCAAACACAAAGAGCTATTCACAAGCCAGAGAGACGCAACAAAGGGACAATTTACAGCAACAAAGACACCTCCATACTGGAGGTCATGCCGGGTGCAAATTAGGACCAAACCCCTCCCATCAGCCAGCTTCAACTGCTGGATCATTGTGCAAAATTAGAATTCAAGATGGAGCAATAATTATACGTCATCAGTTTTGATAAAGGGTAAAGTGTATTAAAATGCACTGATGTGTTATTTCCTATTCATCATAATGTCTTAAGAGCAACCAGATATAAACTTTCATCTCCTCTCCTCCTCCCCCCATACTCTACTATAGTCCTGCACTTTGTACAAAACACCAGAACCTCTGATTGTTTCCTATTTGATTTGGTTGATTAAGTTAATCTAACATATGAAATTAAAAAAAAAGATAAACAAGAATGTATTTTTGGTTAATCTCTACCAATGTTGATGGAATAAATTTTATCCATCTCCTATAATCCTTAACTTTCTCTATTAGTATAGGAACCTAAATTCACTTTAAGATAAAAGGGATTTTTAGTAAG
>NW_015152136.1:18636-22686 GCF_000732505.1 Cyprinodon variegatus
TATTTTGTTGCTCATTAGCAAGCTTCTGGACATTTAGGGGTGTGGCCTCTGCTTCAGTGTTACTCAGGTAATTGGAGTGGAGCCACACAGCTTTTTTTTAACTCATTCACATTTCCCCTAATCTTCTTTTATATTTCTATTTTTGATGGACATTTCATACCTGTATCGTTTGTACTTTTTGAAGTAAATAGTTTAACCCCAACGGAGAGAATCCTGTTTGTATATTTTTGCCATCAAGTGGATTACAGAGGGCGAAAGAACGTCAAGCTTTTGGCTTCATGGGCGTGCAGGTGGGGCAGTGGTTAGTGCCCACGACCCATGTACGGAGGCCTTAGTCCTCAACGTGGCCGACCTGGGTTTGAATCTGGCCTGTCGGACCTTGCCGCATGTCTCTCCCCCTCTCTCATACCCCTTTCCTGTCAGCCTACTGTCAAAAAAACAGCCACTAGTGCTGTAAAAAACTTTAAAAAAAATAAGTTTATGGCTTCATTACTTAGAAACCTACAGTTACTATATGCTGTGTGTTTTCAGAGGTTTGGAAAGTATACGGCAATAAGTCTTCAATTATATTTATAAAATATTTTACAAAGAGACAAAAAATAGAGCTGACGCTTATTCCCTGAATACCCTTTGAACTAGAACTGAATTGTTAAGTTTAGAGAGTTTAAAAGCAATTCTAATAGTTAAAATTTCACAGATTTTGAATTCAGGTTTTTAATGAGTTCTGACCTGCAGATTCTGATCGTGTCACACTGAGCATTTTTGGTTTTTAACACTAACAAAACCAAAAAATAAGATAAAATGCGCTACAGAGTTATTAGGTAATTACAGGATTATTAACTTTTTTTTTTTTTACCAAAGTGTGTGTCACAAACTTTTCTCATTTACCAAACTCAGAACACTGCACTCTGTTTGATTATTATTATGCATTAAGTAAGCAGGGAGAAAGGGGCAGATCTTTCAGTGCTTGACCTGATGATAGATACAAAATCTGCAGATTTCATTTGCTGTCTGATTGCTCAGTGCATCTCTTGTTCTTCTTAGTTAAATGTCCTGCAGAAAAAAAACAAAAAAACTTCTGCTCATTTTTAATGCTATAACTGATTGCATTACTATTTCATTCAAATCAGGCCAAGTTGAAAACATTTGCACCAAATAATGCACCAATCAGTTTACATGGAAACTTCTGCTGCTATGAAAACCGTTGACTATTGACATCCACTTCAGCTCTATTCAGAAACACTTTATCTTTAAGAAAAATTTAATATTTCTTTTTTTTTTTAACTCATACAAGTTTCTTGTGGATAATAAAGTTAGATTAATACAGCCATATTTCAAAACTGTTTTTATGGTTTAACCTTTTTTTTTTTTTTTTTTTTACCTTTAATGATCTTAATTACAACTACAAATAATTATAAAAACCATTTTTCCAAAATGCAACAAACCAAGAGTTCTAAAAAAAAATGGAAACAAACAGAGACAGATGTGATACAGATATCCTACAAATGCTCAGAAACCTCTCAGAAAGCATACTTGACCCACCTCAGCCTAATGACATCTTCGTAAGCGAGAGACATGTGTTAGCAAAGATGAAATTAAAAGTAGTGGAACACACCCTGCCAGTGCAAAAGCAATCATCGGCACTGATGGACAGCTTTATCAGCCAGACGATCAATGCCATCAGCCCAGCCCTGCAAAACATACACACAGACTGAGACAGAGCCTTTAGTCCAAACAGACTAATCAGGCATATACAAAAAGGAGATGCAGATTACTTGTTACTATGACGACTGCAGCTGTAGTGTGGCAGAGGGCTAAATTGAGCAGGCTTCAGCTTGATATGGTTTAAGAGGCCAGGTGTGTGCTGATAAGAGAGAGTAGCAACATAACTTGTTAAAGTGAACATGGCTGCTTTATTTCAGTATCTTATATGTGTGACTGGAGAATATGCATAAAGATCAGAATGTTCTCTAAGTCATAATAACCTCTTTTTGGCTGTTTATTTTAGAAGAGACCCCCACCTCCTTTTCCTTCTCATAAAACCATTCCCTACCTCCAGCTCACTCATGAAGGGCGATCCCCCTACACTCCACCTACCCATCCCCAGCTCATCCTCACCATCAGACACCAGCTGCTGGTAGGCTGCACTCAGTGAACTCCCTCCAGCTCTTTCCTGGGCCTGGCTAATCACTGGTGCTCACCAGCAACTGCAACCACCACACCTGCCCCCACTCTCACTGGTGGGACCGTCCCATCTGGGACCCAATGATTTGGGGTGTCTTCTTACAGCTCAAAAGCGGCTCAAGGTGCAATGAGGGGGAGGAGGGAGGGGAAATAAGACATCAGGGGCCGTGGAAGAAGGGCTGTCACTAATGGGTTTGATGTGTTCGTACTGTGGGAACCATGGATGGAACAGAATAACGATAGAGGACCAATTAATGATGATGTATTTCATTAAAAATCTTATCTCAGAGTGTTGTAACAACTACAACAAACACCATTCTGGGTTTTTGTTGGGAAAAAGCCTTTGAATAGAAGAACATTGGATGCTGATTGCAGTTTGTGCGTAGATAAGCAATCACTATTAGCTGGGACCAGATGGCAGGCTGATAAGGCACATTGCTTAGCTGCTCTCATATCTACGCTTCTCATTAGGAAGCACATTCACACACAAGCTTTATTCTCAGACTCTGTCCCAAAAGACATCAGACTGGTTGCTTTCTCCAAAAAAAAAAAATAAATAAATAAATTATGACATCATCACACAACAAAGCACTGGAAAAGCTCAAACAAACCCTGACCTTTAATGTCAAAAATAAAACACAGTGCTGTGGCTAATTTTGGTAGCAACACAGCTCAATCTGAATTGAAATAAATCTAATTAGCATTTTAGCTGGTCATTTACATGGGTTTAGAAAATAATTTAGCAGATTTTAATGATTTAAGTTTACATATTTTTTTGTGCCCATAGTGCTCGGTTTAAAAATGAAACTGTCACTCATTATCTTCCTGCTAAACAAATCTACCAGTTGGACACATAGGAATAATATTAACAATTGCAATCTATAACATATTTATTTTCTTAATTATTAATTAATGTTTTGATCTGAGCTTGAAATACATTTCAAGTCCCTCCTACCAAACCTCCTCGATCCCCTCCCTTCCCTCTCCCTTAACAGCCAGCTATAGGATTCACAAAAAGTCTAATCCTTCAATCTGCACAGAAATAGACTTTCCCAGCAGCTATGCAGGCCAGGGGCAGCTAGTGATGGCCATATACGAGGCTGATCATATGGTGGGGTTGCTTGCCAGTCGATGGAGATCCGTCTCCCCCAGACAAGGGCTGACATAGAAAACTATATTTAGAAGCTGGCATCTGGTAATGTGACGCTGCTGTAGACGAATGCCTGTGAACTGAATGCTGATTGGCAGGAGCTCTGGTAAATGTAGTCCTTTTATGTTTAGGGACAAAAGTGCCTAAATCCAATTCATAAAAAAGTTATTAAACTCTTCACTCACTATATGAAAATAATATAACTAAACATTTCTAAGTTTAAGGTATCTAGATAATCGAATATACAATATAACTTTAATTTAGAATAAGATAATATGTCGTTTCATAACATTTTGATCCTTGTTTTAAAGTGCAGCTTTAAATAATTTTAATACTAATCAGGCTCTGTCATCTCATTGGTAAACCTGCACTCTACGTTCACTACAGGTAAATATTTCATAACAGTAGTTGTATTAGTATGTTTAATATAAAAAGGTAATAAAAAAAATGCTTGAATGTGTAATTCTATACCTGAAATAGAATGAAATCCTAAATTAATTAAGAATTAACCAATAAAAAATATTTATTGTTGTCAAAATAATTTTGTTGAAATATTTTCTGTAAATATGATTCTTTTAGTCCTGTGCTGCAGAATATTATGAGTTATTTTTCTCTGTTAGCGAGTGGCGGCTCTAGACCATATCATGTTTTTTTTATGTGTCATGATTTTACTAAAGTTCAGACACAAATGCTGGAGACCAGGAGAAAAGGTTTAA
>NW_015152136.1:23956-24181 GCF_000732505.1 Cyprinodon variegatus
GTGTTTGTCTGATTCGGTGGAGGGCGGAACAGGGTTTACCCAGAATGCAGTTGTTTGTAGGTGAAAGGAGAAGCTGACTACCAGTCAGATTTCCTGCGGCACTTGAACAGATCGTAGTGGAGATGAATCCCTTTCTCAGTGTGAAGCTCAAACGATCTCTTGGGGAAAGTGGGTCCAAACTAGAGACTGACACGGGAGTGGATTTTCACTCCTGTCCCGTCCCAC
>NW_015152136.1:25351-46618 GCF_000732505.1 Cyprinodon variegatus
CCTGACATAATGGGGGCATAGAAAAACATTGACCAAAAAACAGAGCAATAGTTTATTATTTAAGATATATTAAGAGAGCTGCAAAACCAATGTGTTACTGGTGGCTCTGCAATGAATGAAGTGACATTTCCATTTAGTTAAATTAAAATTGAATGTTCCTCCAACTAAAAATTTTGATTTTTAGCTTAAAAAAAATTACTTCTTACCTTAAAATTAGAAATCCCCTACTATAAAAAAGCCACTGCAATGATCAGTCACTAAATGATAAATGATAAAATAGAACTATTTTCTGGAATATTGTTTTGATGTAAATTCATAATTCAAGAATATTACATATTTTTGAGTTATTGTAGATGAACATCATCAATTTTAAATAAATGTTTTTATTTGGTTCAAAATAACATTTGGAATATTGAAATTGTGATTATATCTGAATTTGACTGAAGCTATAACCTTATTTTTTTGATATCATGATTAAAATAGAATTGTAAACAAAAACAAAAAAATGTTTGGGTCAGTTACTATGTCTGTTCCAGCACTTTTTATCATTACATTTTATTTTACTTCTTTTTCTCTTTGTATTATTTCTTATCACAGGGGTCATAACAGGGGGCGAGGACCATTTCTACAGGGGCACAGGCCCCAGTTGCCCCCTGTAGAACCGCCCATGCTATAAGCATTACCCATCAAAGACAGTTTGTAGGGATAACAATTGTGATTTTTTTTTTTATAAACTGTTTTTATAAACTGTTTGCGCTTCAGGTAATTAATATTCTATTTTAATGCCAGTCTCCTGTTCTTCTACATCTGCTGCCTACCTGCTCATTTATCACCAGTCCCTACCTCATCCTCCTCTCTTCACTTATTTCTTTCTCTCTTTTTTTGTCATCAAAACATATTTCTTTTTTTATTGCTCTCCTGCTGCCCCCTCTCTGCATTTGATTCCCAATCAACCATCACCAAAACAGGGCCATGTTTCGTCTAAAACCGGCTTTATGTGAAAGATAACCAATCATCCTTAGTGGTACTTTTGTTAATGTAATATATATATATATATATATATATATATATATATATATATATATATATATATATATATATATATATATATAGATGTTATTGATGCAGCTATATATTTTTATACACATTCAAACTAATAAAGGGTTAATTTAGCTTATTTTTCTATATATATTGTGGTACTTGTGGTGCTTAAACCTTTTAATCTGTGTTAATCAAGCATAAACTAAAGCTGCTGGTGCCTCGCCCTGCTGTAGGGCTGTAGTGAGGGTGTGTAGGCCTACTGCACTTTATGAATAATGAAAAAGTGACGTAAACAATGCGGCTCTCTTTGCGGCTCCAGGCTCGAGGCGGGCGCAAGGAGGCGTGATGCGGCCGTGACGTGGGTTGAGTCGGGGATCTTTAATCCTCTGCCGCAGCAGCCCAGCCGGTCACCGGAGGAGGGGGGCAGCGAGGGTTCGGACAGGAATGGGTCGATCAGGAAGGGTCAGCAGGCCGAAACGGTTCGGTGTTTAGGTGGATGAGTCCGCCGAGAGGAGCGGAGATCACGACAGAACGAGGCGAGGATTTCTGCCTAGGCCTGACCCCCTCCAGCCAATCCGCTCCCCATGAAAGGACCACACACAGATAAACGGCTGCTTTAATACATCTATATATCCATTTTGAACGCATTTTTATTAGTATTAGTAGATTAGTCTGCGTAGGGATCCTGCGCCTCGCCCTGCCGACACTTTCCTGTGCGTAATTCCTTCCTCGGTTCGCCCTTCAGAAGCGTCGCCGCGTCCCGTTTTTCCTGTCAGCTGCTGCGCATCAGCACAACATGCAGGATGAGCCTGTGGGGGTGACAGCCGCGCACTTACCCCCATCAGCCGAAGAGGACGAGCGCAGCAGCAGCGGCGGCGGCAGCGCGCTCAGCAAATCCGCAAAGCAGACAGAGAGCCAGCGGAGCTCCTTCACCTCGGATTACAGCCACCTAACCCAGAAGATCGCTTTCCCCGAACATTTCTGCCCGCCGCAGTCCCTCTGTGACCTTCAGCACTACCGAGGCGTCCATCAGCAGTTAGAGTCGCCCCCACCGCAGACGCGTTTCAGTCACCTGCAGCCTTTCTCCGGCGCTGCTGCTGCTGCTGAAGCCGATGCTGTGACGCAATCGCCTTCCTCTGTGAACCTGAACAAGCTCCAGATGGACTCCCCCATCGCCCACCATTTAAATAACGGCAATGGCAGCAGCAGCAGCAGCAGCACCGGCAGTATGCTGTCCGGGGGGCTGAGCGCCGCTTTCCCAAACCTCCCCGGACAGGAGGTGCAGAGCGCCAGCGGCGGCCCTTCCTCGCCCTCCCTCCCCGGGTTTGGCACCCCTTGGTCCGTGCAGACCAGCTCCTCTCCGCCTCCTACAGCCAACTCCATCAACCCCATCCACGCCATCGGACAGATTCCCAGCGCGGACTCCGAGAACAGCTTCTACCCGGGCATCCCTTCATCCATCAATCCGGCCTTCTTCCAGAGCTTTTCCCCGGTGTCGGCTAATCCGTGCGCCGGGATTAACGTGCAGGGCTTCAGCGGGCCCTTCTCGCCTCAGATGAACGTTCCTCAGCAGCCGCAGAGCCGCAGGTCACCGGCCAGTCCCCAGATGCACCCCCACCAGGGCGCCTTTCTGCAGCAGAGGAACAATTACAACCAACACCAGGTGAGCTGCTGGACAGCATCCATTCACATAACATTGGCATGAACCAATAGGATGTGGTTACATTTAGGCCTAATGTTAAATATTTACTAATATTCTGGCTTAGGTTATGGGTTACACCTACTGACAGTACAACGCCTTATAGATAAAAAAATATGTACATGTTATAATGTTTGCAGAATCCACAGCCAGGCTCTCTGGGGGATAAACATTTCTTTTCATAATGCATTATGCAAGGGTTGGAGTTTCTACCCCTAAGGCATGCAGATAGAGTAGGGAACACTGTAACAAGTGAGCATCTCTGAATCTTCCTGTTGTTCTCTCCTGGAAGCTGGCAGTGGGATGCAGTCACATGGCGTCGAACCATCCCTGTCTTGTGGCTCACTCACTGGGAATACAAAGGCCTGCAGGGTTGTGTGTCCTAAATGGATGCTTATTTGGGTGGAATGAAAACATCCAGTGTGTTGCTGGCGTGGCACACCCTTAGGAGGAACAGCAGAGGCTTACACCAAGAGCCCTGCTCTGCAGGAGGAAGGTTTACAAGCTGGTAGCCTTCAGCTTCAGGTTTCTCATGTGATTTGCACACTGGGTGTGAGCAGGGGAGCGTGTGTGAGTGGGACTAGGTGTGACTGGTTGTGCTTTTGCATTGTTGTTATTTCCTCGCCCTTTAACCCTTTTCCTTCAGTCCATTGTAAATATATTTGCATGAAAGCAACAAAGACAATTGCAGGATTGTTCTCTGTCACTCCACCCAAAATCAAATAGTTATCCAAAAAAAAATAACACATTACCCCACTAAGAACAGGAGTCATGTTTATGAGCGATTTGGTAAAAAGTCGTCTGCCTTCTATTCAGTGATGTCGCTGGGATCTTCAAACTCTGATTAAACTTCCTTCTGAACTGAGACAAACTGTAATATTCCATTAATCTCATATCCTATTGATCTTATGACTCCCCATCTGGCTTCATTCAAAGTCATGCACCCATTAGACACATGTGGCCCTTTTTTCAAAGGCAGATTTTAGCAAAAGTCTATCCTGCTGATATAGATTTTAGATTATTCTAATTTAACTTGAAAAACAAATAAAATAAAAAGCAATGCTATTTGGATTGAATTAAACTATTTTCTTCTAAACATTATATAAAGATATTAGGGGAGCTCTGATCACAGGTTTTTTGGTCAATCCTGATCTATTTTTATGACTGCCCTGTCAGTCGTCATAAGATCACAAGACATCTTCAATATTTCCATCTTATCCTGTTGAAAACACATCAATCATTTCCCCTAAATGTATAAAAACTGAAATAACAGCTCTCAAATATAAATTCAAGTTTAAGGCATCAACAGTTGGTGTTTTTCAGACCTTTACAGAGGTTGATCAGATTGGTGAAGGAGGTCGGTTTTACTTCCAAAATATCTAAATATCCCCAAATTAAGAAAACTGAGGTGAATCTATTGATGCACCCTTAAAGGACACAGTAATGACAGTAAGATTAGATCACAGGCCTAATGTATATCCTTCACAACACTGAAACTATAGATATAAAGCAGATAGCTAGGAAGAAAATAACCATTTAGAAAGAAAGCTAGAATACCTTGAATATGATTTGTACTCCAGATTTTTCATCAACACACATCAGATAATATTAGTTCATTATGTTATAAGATTATCTAAGAATTGAAAAAGTTCCAAAAGCTCCAATCCAACACCCGGTACCTGGATCAGGTATCACTTCTGATTGTGACTAATCAGCTGGATTGGATGAATAATGCCGATCCAGCATTCCAATCAATTATTTACCTTTTTTATTTTACATCACACACAGCAATACAGTTACAGCGATCTGTAGCAACATACAGACATTTTTATATGACATTTCTAATTATGTATTTGCAGTACACTTTGCATAGAAATGTTATTTATTCCCTTTTTTGCTGCTAATGTGTACTCCATCTGTTAATAAATACTATGACGTAGATTTACATCTTTTCTTTTCTTTTTTCTTTTTTTTAAATGTTAATCTCAAGCCTGATGCGTTCAGTCACATGGCAAGATATACGGTTTATTCACTCAACAGTAGCATCAGAGCAGAGCAGGAATAAATGGTTTGGTGCGTATCTATAAAAAACTGATTATTCGCTTGATACATGAGAAGGAAAAACGGTCAAATCTAATGATCTAAGATCATTTATTCATTTATGTATAGAGAGAAATATCTTATTTCAATCAGATTAAATCCTGGCATCTTCTTCTTAATGAGACAGTCTGAATGAAATGCTGACATCCCTGCATGGGAAATTAATTTTCTTTCTTTGAATGCTCTTTTAAGTTTCTTCCAGCTATTTTTAAATATCTTAATAAATAAGAAGATATCTAGGCCAGCTTCTTTGATTCTTAAAGAAGAAAAAAAAGACAAATCAGATAAGGGTGGTTCCTCAGAAAACATTCAGATTTAGCAGCTCAGGAAAACCTAATAATCCTGCATTTGATTTCCACCTGGGATGCCAAAAAGAATCAGTACATGATGTGTAAGCAGGAGACACAAGGTGGAGAGAGTGTGTAAGTTACAGTGGTGGTGTCGCAGGGCACGGGATACTTAGTATTAGTCTTAAAGCTCTAAATCTTCTTATCTAGCCACCCATTACAGGAGCAGATAAAGTTCGACAGAGGCTGACGAGGGGAAACGAGGGATATAGGATTAAATGTAATAATGTAGTTTTATGAGACAGATGCTTATGCACTGTATTTTTATGTGTTTGATCTTTCTAAACCTGTGTGGGCCCTCTTCATGTTGCCTTCACAGCCTATGGTGAAACCATCCCCGTGGGGGAACCATCAGGGGAATGGCTGGGGTTCCGGGGGGATGTCCTGGGGCCGGGACCACCGCAGAGGGAGTGGCATGGGCGTACCCGGCTCAGTCAGTCACATCTCCCCGCTGAAGAAGCCCTTCTCCAGCAACGTCATTGCTCCCCCAAAGTTCCCACGCTCTGGGGGATCGCTGGGACCCAAGTCCTGGATGGAGGAGAACATGTTTCGCACAGACAGCAACAGCAACACCATGTTGCCCCTGCAGGTAGGTGTTCAGAGGAACCGGCAGCTGTCAATCTGTTATTATAGGACTGCAGCACTGGATTGACTTAATGTTCAAGTCATATACATGCATAGATGCTGATGGCAAACAAACATTAATATGCAGTATTGCAGTATGGTACAGCTGCCAGCCTACCGGAGCTGTAAGGAGAGTGTTATTTATAGAAGCAGCCAGGAGGCACATGGTTGGAGGAGATGTTGACAGGACAATAATCAGCTGTTAAGGATGATTGACAAAAGCAGAGACATTTAAGATGTTTGTTATGAGAATTTCACTGTTTACCACAAGTCATGTGGAGGAAACAACAAACATCTGGGGAAGGAGAGGCTCCAATCGGAGGAGGCAAAGTTACAGATTGACTGATACAGGTTTTCTAAGGCCGATTATTATGACATCAGTATAACCGAAGACTAAAGATTGAGCTGAAGAGATTCTCTTTCCACTCAGACAGTGACCTAATGCAATAAACCAGAACAAGATAGAATGGTCTGGGCCAAAGCTTCATGTGTTAGAACATAAAGGCTTAAATTCAACTGGGAATCTATGACAAGACTTGAAAGCTGCTGTCCAGTCTGACTGGGGGGGCAGAATTTCTACAACTGAGTGTATTAACTAATGGGAACCGAATACCAATTAACACATAACTTTTCCGATTAGATTAGGAAAGTATCCCTTTATTGCTTCCTCACACTTTGTGCTACTTTGTGTTGCTCGCTGAAATTAAAGCCCAGTAGCAGAGACGTCTGTGGTTGTAACATGATCAAATGTGGAGAGGTTCAAGGGAGAGGAATATATTTGCAAGGCAAAGGGCTAAATCACTGATTCGCATCATTGTTTTGCTGGTTTCTAAGGAATACAGTAAATCAGTTCTCCTAGGACCTTCCAGGTGTAGTTGTGAAGGAATAACAAATAGAAACAAGAGAAAAAATGTATTTTAATAGAACCAGACACCTGAATAATAACAATATTCATCCTCATTACCATTTTGCAAAAATGCTTAAAGTAAAACCAGATACAACAAAAATTTGTCAAAGGTAAAGAGGAGGATTTTCTTTTTTCATCTTGATCATCAAATAAGTCGTCCTCCTAATTGTCAATCATTCTGGCAATATGTTTGCGTAACGACGTCCTACGTGCTCGCCCCCTTAGCTATCTTTTTTCTGCGCATGCACACTTTCAGGCGTATATCTGTGGTGAGCTATGGTTTCAGACAGTCATAGAAGCTCACCTTTCTCACCATGGTTTTTTGAAAATGGAGGATGATTGTAAGAGAAAACATGTCTACGAAGTGTATGAGAATAAAACAAAGGCCTCAGAAGAGGCAGATATTACGCAGACTGCATTGCGCAGAGAGCTCTCCTCGCAAAGCATTATGGGATTTGCTGTCAAAGCGGCCCACTGTTGCCATAGTCTGTCACTACCCGACATGGGCGATTAATACCAAAGATGGCACAGGCAGCACAGATACGTGACCAGGGGAGCATAAATTAGCGATCACCTGTCCGAACGGTCAGTTAACCGAGTTCACTATAAACTCCACTATATAGTACCCGCTCTATATAGTGATTGAAGTGATTGAGGGGTTTAGAGGTTAGGGCGGACGTTCGAGCACAGTAAGCTTTTATGAGCTATGAGAACAGCAACTTTTAAACAGAGCGTGCACAAGGAGAAATGGGCTCGTGCACGCTCTCCCACGCGTTTAATAGGCATTCCCTCCCGGAGCGGGTACAGAGTTGTGCATGTGCAGTTTTTTCAAAGTGAATAGGGCGGGTCTTCTAAAAAAAAATCATGAAAATCCTCTACAATACCTTTAACAACTGCAGTTAACAAATTAAAAAGGAAAACTGACTCTTTTGGAATAACAGTTGTAAGGGAAGTTGCTGCCTGTCATTTAATATTAGTGATATTTACTGACATCCTAATCTTTGGCAAGTTTAATTAAAGGTAACAAAGATGTTTTTGATGCGTTTACGGAACAAAAACAAAGATTTACAGAACATAAAAAGTATTTTATTTGAATCACACTTACCTTTTGTATTGTTAGTCATCACTTCTCATGACTGGGAAGAATTGTACTAGTTTCACTCAGTTAAGGGAGGCGAGACTGCAACTCGTTTTGGTTTAAAGATAAATTTCAGGTTTGACATTTTCTATTTCAAACATGCAATAAGAGAAAAAAAGCACATTCAAATAGATCAGTTGCATCACACGAATCGACTCCAGTCTTAAATGAATGTAACTGAACTCTCTAATCTGAGCTGTTCTCTCACATACACAGCAATGATAAACCTAACAGCTCAGATGATATTAAGGAGAAACGTTATTATCTAGACATTATCCAGACTTCCTCAAACTGGAGCTTTCCTCCTTAAATTCTCCCACCAAGGCCTTTAAACAGAAACCATTGATAGAAACCATTACTGATTTTACACAGCTTATATCTAAACCTCTGTGTGTTGGAAACTATACCAAAAATACTTGCCGTATACAGGATGGAGTTAATAATCTCTACCTAATGAAGCTTTATCAGAGTTGAGTTTTTACATTTATTAACTGTGTTTTACATGTTTTGATTCACATTAAGTCTGAGCGCAGTAGGGCTGTGGCTCTGACTGATGATATCAGCTGGAATAACGTTACCACTGAGTTGCTATGAGTTTGTATTATTAGTCGCATCGGTGCCAAGAAGAACAACGCTTCCATTCCAGGAAACAGGCTTTGACTTCATGGATAAATTTCCATAAACAGTGTCAGACTCAGAAATTTTTCAGATTCCAAGTCTTTTCCTTCCTTCCTTTCTGTTTAATGTTTGGCAGTTGCTGACGGACCGTTTCTCTGCAGCGGCACCTTCTTACCATCACAAGGGAAGGAGGCTAAAGGGGAGAGTCACCTCTGCTTTCCCTGTCAGAGTTCAGAATAACTGAATAAACAGTTCTGCTGGAAACAATCAGCGATGATTGGTAGCCATCACTGTTTGCAGTTCAGACACTTAAATAGGACTAAAGGGCAGATTTGTTTATTTCTAATGACTGGACGTCACTAAGAAAATCTCACTGAATTGAATCTCATTGAAAATAGCTGATGCTGAGTCTGGTCAGCTTGAGATTATCATCAGTTTTCAAGTCTTGCTCCAGATTCTCCACTGAATTCAGGTTGAACGTTAACCAGGTCACTCTAACAAATATTTATGAATGGATCCAATCCATTCCTTTGTTACTCTAGCTTTTTGATTAGGGTTGTTTTCCTGTTGGAAGGTGAACCTCCACCTCAAGTCAAAGGTTTTTATACAGCCTTTAACAGGTTTCCCTTCAGAATGGTTCTGTATCAAACTCCATCCACCTCAGTTTCTCTGTCCCTGCTTGAAATAAGGTTAGAGCAATGGAGTCATCAACCTGTCCCATCTGAGCTTTATATGACGGGGATGAACAGTGCACCGTAAGGCATTTAACCCTTCATAGGGCAAGTTACAGTTTCTGATTACAAATGGAGTCCACCCCTGTCCCTCAGTGAGGTCTAGAAGCACAAGGTCTATATCCAGCCATTCAGCAAAGATACTGCTACATGGATGTACATCTTATTTTGGCGTTTGACCAATTAGATGACCCCTTGAATGATTTATTACCTACTGTAAATAATAATCGCTTTGTATCGATGCATCGATCCTACAGCTGACGATCCCACGCATCGACACGTCGGCAAGAGTATCGATTCATGTTTATTTTTATCCATTTGCTCCTGGACGTAAGTCTGACTCCCGTGCTGCGGTGGCACTAAACCTATTTTGCGCTCCTACCCCACTTCTTTTAGCCACTACCCTCTTTCCGCTTGCACACACACTCGGATAAACACAGAGGCATTATTATTGCTCAGTGAATTAGTTTTTCATGCTATTTGCTGTTGCAAATAAAATGCATAACGATATTACAGCTTTCATTGATTTATTTTAAATTTGAAACATTATCTAGCCTGTAAGGTTAAAAAACAAAAATATTAAAAATTATTCGAATCGAATCAAATCGTGGTGTATTCTTGAGTATAGAAAATAATCGTATCCTTGGGTCAGGAAATTGATACTGAATCGAATCACCATGATGGGTGTGAGTTACACCCCTACTGTAAATTAAGTTGGGGAAAAAAGTGAACAAGTCAAGAAAAAAAGGTAAAAAGCTAATCGAAAAGTTAAAAAGTAAAGTTAAAAAGCCTAGTTAACAATTATATTTAGGCTAATAAACGAAAAAATGTAAGTGCTAGTATCAGCATGAATTCATGCATTTCTTATAGAAGCACTTTTGTTGTTTTTCTTAATAGTTATTTGTTCAAGTTGGCGTATTTTGTTATTGCATTGACATTAAGCTTTGCCATCAAATAATCCATATATTTTTTGAATGTCACAAAGGTAATAAGGACTTGTCCTGGATTCCAATAACAGTATTGGCTGACAGTATTGGGGTGAACAATATATCAGCATCAACATCAGCCAATGTTGTTCTTTATTAAAGATATAGATATTAACAACCATATTATTTCCATTCAGTTGGGGTTGATCATGTTATGTTTTTTTGGTCACGTGACAGCAGTAATGATGCAGTGCGGGATAGTGTGGGTTTAACTGAAGCGGAGAAGCAATAGCTACGGTTAAATATGCATAAATTCCAATCTAAAGCTTTGTTGATGGGAAATTCCACATCTCTGTTCACATTGACACTGAATAAAATGATACGATCATGACCTGTGTATACATTTTACCAAGCATTGAGTTAGATTAAATCATTTAAGCATGCACAGGACTGTCTAATATTGTGGAAGAACGGAGGGGGGGGGGGTCACCCTAATGTTGTAAACATGCAGAGAGGCGTGGAGATTATTTTGCTCCAAAGAACCGAATGGGCGCATTTGGATGCCAAACGAAACTGAGAACCACAAATGCCATCTCTCGCTTACTCTTTCTTTCCAGTTGGACAGAATCAGATCAGAATCTTTTTCAGAGGCCAGTTTTTCAGTGTTTAATGGATTCTAAATATTAGTTCTCCGCCAGAAATGCAGTATTGACATAAGATTTCAGCCCAGGTATCGTGTTGGTTATCGTTATAGCGAAAAAAGTTCCTGCATCCATCCATTTTCTTTATCCCTGCTGGGGTTGCAAGGGATGCTGGTGCCTATCTCCAGCTTTCTACGGGTCGTCAGTCCATCGCAGGGCAACACAGAGACAAACAACCATTCACACTAACACTCACACCTAAGGAGAATTTAGAGAAGCCAGTCAACCTACCAGTCATGTTTTTGGGATATGGGAGGAAGCCAGAGTACCCAGAGAGAACCCACACATGCATAGGGAGAACATGCAAACTCCATGCAGAAAGACCCCGGGCCGGAAATCGAACCCAAAACCTTCTTGCTGCAAGGCAGCAATGCTACCTACTGAGCAGCCCAGAAAAACTTCGTATCATTATTAAAATGTTGATTTATCATTTAAATAATAAATTAGAATTATTTATGTTAACAATCTAGAAAAGAAATGGCTTACTTGTTGGAATTTAAAGATTTTTTTACTGTGTTTTTGACCATAGAGCGTTAAAAAATTCACAGAATGTGATTAACTGCAGTTATTGCGTACATTTAGTGATAGAAATCCCTCGTATTTATGTAACTAGGATCCTAAAAAAGCCTATGTTAGCCTGTATTGTGGAGGATTTTCCAGATTTTTTTAAAAATTGCTCCACTTTAAAAAAAATTGGGCGTGCGAGAGCATGCACAAGCCCATTTCTTCTGGTGCAAGCTTACTGTGCCCTAACGTCAACCCTAAACCCTAAATCCCTCCATCACTATATAGAGCAGGGACTATATAGTGAACTTTATAGTGAACTCAGTTAACTGACCGTTCGGACAGATGATCACTGCTTTTTGCTCCTTTGGTCACGTAACTCCTCCTAGTATAGTATAGTGACAGCGTGCCGCTGTCACTGCCCTACAGCAGTCCACTGTGACAGCAAATCCCATAATACTTTGCGAGAAGAGCTGCAGGATATATCTGCCTCTTCTGAGGCCTTTCTTTTCTTCTCATACACTTCATCGAAACTTTTTCTCTTTCCATTTACAAAGAACCGCTGTGAGAAAGGTGAGATTCAATGACTGGCTGAAACAATAGCTCACCACAGATATACGCCTGAAAGTCAGAGCATGTGAGCGTAGCGGAGCGTGGACAGAACATTGGAACGGAACAGAAGAAATATGGTGGAGCGCAGAGTGGTTTTCAATTCAAAGGCCGGAGCGAGGATTTCGCTCCGCTCTAGTTTGCTGCGATGCACTCACAATGAAACAATGTTGGATCATAAAGTTTGTAAAATAACCTTTATTTGATTGAAGTGTAATTTTTTTACAACAATTAATTATTAAATAGGAAACAGCCCTGGCATAAATACATGAAGGAAAAATGTCAGAAAATACCTTCTCCTGAAAATCTGAGCGAGCGTGGAGCAATTCCGCCGGAGCAACAGGAAAATTAAGGTGAGCGCAGAGCGGATTTTGAGCAGAGCGTCCTGTTGTAACTTTGAGCGGTGGACCGAATGAGCGAACATCCTCCTGAGCGAAAAGCGGAAACTGCACAGTGCTTTGCTCCGTTCACATGCTCTGCTGAAAGTGCGCATGCGCAGAAAAATGTAGCTAACAGGACCAGCCCATTGGACGGCCTTACATAAACTGAAATCAAAATATTTTTCAGTATTTGTGATCATGGGGCCTAATGCAGCTACATCCAGACTGCAAGGAACTAATAATTTTTATTGTCACTTTAAACATATCACAATACTACCACAAACTATATTGATAAGATTTCAGTTCTCCAACCCTAGTCTCTAACTAACCTCTTTGTCTTTAACCACACAACCCTGCACCTGCTGAATCTCGTCTGTCATAGAATCTCATTAGAATACATTGATTTTCAGCGTTTGTTATGTACATGTTCTCAGTTTAATGTAAACAAAGGTTTCTTACAGTTAACCGTCGGTTAAAGGTTTACATACAACCCACTTAGCTTTAATAAATATGTAAAGAATGTAACCTGAGGGCCCTGCACATCTAAACCAACTGCATGCTAAGGATAACAGCCACGTTTGAGAGGCGTCAGAACAGTGTACGTGGCTTCCACACGCATCACGGTGAGCTTGATTTATTTAAATCTGTTGAATTAACGAACACCCCGTTTGTATTTTTCAGGACCGCTCCAGAATGTACGACAGTCTGAACATGCACTCCTTGGAGAGCTCTCTGATCGACATCATGCGAGTGGAGCAGGATCCAATGAAAGGTAAGACGGCCGTTCCCTTTTGGTCTTCGTTTGCGGGGTCAGAGGAAGGTGATCTGTCATTCTCTCTGCACAGCGCTGTGCAGAGAGAATGACAAGCCTGTTTCCCACCGGAGCTGTGTTGTTTTTCCACACGTGGGCTTATTTTCCTCCCCGCTAAGAGCTTAAGGCTTGTGCCACCAGCTGCATGTTTACCTGACTTAAAGCTCTGATCTGGTGGCTGCTTAACCTGTCCAGCACAGATCTGGGTAAGAAGCAGAGAAGGAGCACAGGAAGAAATCTGCTGCATTTTGTCAGTAAGCTCTGAACTTCAACAAATAGGTGCTGAGTTTCTTCTGAATTATTTCTAAGGGTTTGACAGTGACATGCAGAGAGGGTCCTATAGTGTGACACTCTGCTGGCCGCCTGCGCTCAGCTGCTGAGCATCAGAGCTGCAGTGTCAGATGACTGCACCCCTCTTACCCTCCTCTGCTGCCACCGCCTTCCTGTGGCTCATTTACAGCCTTGCAGGCCATATATGCTCTCAATTTACAATATTGAAAGAACAGAGGAAGAACATCAGTGGCACAAACAGGACCGCCTGCTTTGGTTACTGATTTGTTTGTGGACAAGCAAAGAGCCCCATCCTTTTTCAGTTTATTAGGGTCCCACCTGTGTGTGTGTGTGGTTGGGTGGGGGGGTCATGGTTGAACAGATGGACAGGACATGGACCGGTGTGCACAGCAGATAGAAGGAGGGAGGTGGGCTAATTTTAGATGAGATCACCCCTCCACACTCTGTGTCTGACAGCCAAGAGGGAAGATGACAGAGGGCGATCGCTTGCAAGGCTCTGATTGGCTGGTAACGGCATTTTGGTTAACAGATTTACAATATAAGAGCATGAATATCAATATTACATTCTGATAAAAATATTATCAGTTTGTTTTTTTATTAGCCAATCAACCCAAGAAGCTTAATACATTTATTAGATTTAACCTTTTTCACCTAAACATTGATTTTCTAGTCAGTTATATAATCTGGAACCAAAACACGACATATTGCAGGAACCCGTCATCTACTCCACTATGACTCATCTGAAGATGACAGCTTCTGAGTCGGAGCTTTGGCTTTATTTAGGAAGAAACCAGATAATTTAAAAGCATAAAATTGGTCAGCACAGCTCAGATGACCTGAAGACAGAGCAGATTCTCAGATGACACACCAAGCTGTCACCTAAAAACAACAGTTAGATAACTTCAAAAGGAGTGGGCCTTGTACCAAATTCAGCATCTTGTAGAAATACCTGTGAACCTGCTCATCTGTCATCACATGAGGACCACACAAAAGTATAGCGTTCATTAGGGCTGAACGATTATTTTCCCCAAAAATCTAAACTGTGATTAATTTTAACCAAGGTTGTGATTTTATTTCGATTTTCCTTTGCACAAATCCCAAGCTTTTAAATGTTTCACCCCAGGCTTTCGAGTTTTGAACACTTTCTTGCCCAGAGTCCATTGTTACAGGACTTTACTATAACTATTGTGTAAATGCATGGATCTATGTCAGCTGCAACTCTCTACCTTTCTGTGTCGCTGCAAACCTACTTCAAGTGTTTAATCACAACCTAAAGGCTGGAGGGAAATATTTAGTGTTTTAGCGCCTCTGCAATTTGAAAATTGCGCTTTGTTAAATTTAAATTATACTTTAAATGCAGTGAATTGCCCAGCCAGCCGCCTTTTCTCTGTTACATCTGAATAAAATACAATCAGTTTTGTTTGTATTTCAGTGTAAACCCAGTTGATCTTTGTGGTTCTTAGAATGAGCTTCAGTAGATCAATCACACTATCAGTGTGAGCTAGACATGCGCTGGTGTGAAACCTTATGGTATGATGACCTTTGGGAAAAAAATCCCAGTTTCAAAGTATTATAATTACAACTCTGTTACTGAAATGTCTACATTAAAAAAGAGAAGAGTTTGAGGGCTCAATATGTACTTGTAATATGTACTTCTCCCTAGCCATTTTGGCTAGTGGTTTTCCAATGTTACTTGCCACTCTTTTCACCAGCCACAATTTTGTTAAAAAATTATATTTCATATGATTTAAGCTGAATATAATGTGTTCAAGTTTACTTAAACTACACTGCACTGACCCTTCTACACATTTATCTAACTACTTAAAATGTCTTACACTACCAGTCATCAAGCATTCAGTTCAGATAAGATTTTGCAAGGTTTTTTTGAAGATATGCAGTGTACAGTACAAAGTAATTAAATGTGCTTAGGGCTGAAACAATTAATCTTGAATAATCGATTATTGAAAAAAATCGTCAAATAATTTAGTAATAGATTAATAATTAATTGGAGTATAGATACTTGAAAACATTGCTTTAGCTGACAGAGCAACCTACTTAGAGCAGAAACTATACCAACATCGCAAAAAAATATATAAAGATGTTGCATTTAAGATAAAAACTTTTTCATTTGTCAGTATGCTCTATCCAGGAAAAGTTTTAGTTTGACCTGGTTTAATTCTGTAAAAAATCCTCTTTAAGGGACTGTTGCGTTCAAATTATTAATCAATTAATCAAAAAAACAATCAACAGATTAATTGATTTTCAATATAATTGTTAGTTGTAGCCCTAAACGTGTTGATGTATTGCTTTTGAAAATTGTTACAGGGATTGGAGTACTAATTTAAAACATAAAAACTGAACTGTAAAACGAAAAAAAAAAAAAATGCAATTTTGGTAATACTTTGATTCATTTTCTCATACTTACTGCCAGACTGAATATTTACTGTTGACTGTATTTACATATGTTATTACTGTTTATTTATTTGGATCCCCATCAGCTGTCAGTAATTTGACAGCTACTCTTCCTGGGGTCCTTTTAAAATTATACAGATACACAAAACATATCAAATGATCACATCATAAGAACAACTGTACATTTCAAATTATTTCACATTACAGTACAATCTGTTACACAAATATTCATATATTAAGGCTTTCAACAAAGTATTTTTTTTTTTATATCGTAGTAGCAGTCAAGATGTTATGAGGCAGTTTGTTCCACAGAGTCACAGCTCTGAACAGCACTATTAGCATCATTGATTTGCAATTACCTCCACCAATAATGAGATATATTTTCATAAAAGAAGAATTCTAATATTAGTTTATACATAAGGCTGGTCATCCATTTGCGAAGCCCCATTCCACCATGGAGGTCCAGAGTGATAAAATAGTGCTAACACGCAGGATAATCTCAGAAGGCATGGTAAGCATCTGAGCTTTAGCTGTAATTGTGTAAACAGTCATTTAGCAACAGGAAGCCAGCGTTATGATCCATACTCTGACTGCATAAGGGAGGATTCTGCACTTAAAACCAAACAGCATGATGATGGTAAAGTCTTCCATATGTGCTTTCTTTATTTAAAATGTTTTTTCTCCTTTATGCTCCAAATGTTGCACACACATTACTCACAATATGATCACCTCAATTGGTGTCTGTTTCCCGCCCCATTTGTTTCTGTATTCACACCCATTTAAATCCATCATCTTCATCCTGTACTGTCGTCCTGCTTCTTCTTCATCAGCACCTGTGTTTGTATTTCTGGGGCTTTGTGTGTGTTTGTAACATATGCGTGTGTTTCTCATGTCAGGCCGTGTGGGCTGCCCTAACCCCGGGGCCGACGGTCTTCTCATGCTCAATGGTAATTATCTCTATGTATCATCTCTCCTCCTGTGTCTCCTGCTCCCCTGATGCATCCTCTGATACTCCTTAACCTCAGTGGACACATTCTCCTCTCACTCCATATGACCTGCCGTACACCTTGTTTCAGGCTTATAAAACCTCTGTTTTAAAATCCTAGTTTTTTAGGGCGACAAACTCCCAACATGCCTTAGAAATGCTTTGTAATATACGCTTCCAACATGACCTACTTTGTTTAAGCCCAGTCATGGTGGCGGATTGTGCCATTAGAATAATTATCATGCTGCAGAAAGCTGCTTTTAGCATCACATGCAAGTCAGGAACATTTTGAAATTTAATTTAAAAAATGTAATTTTTCCTTTGTTTTTTTTCTCCTTTTCATCAAATTTTAAAATCTTTTAATGATTACAATCTTACCTCAGCAGAAACTGAATTTGGTTCAGAGATCATGCAGAAAATGATTGAGGATCTTTGGGGTTTTATTTTAATGAGGTCAGTTTGCTGTGTCCTCCTAACATGCAGCAGTTTAAACATCATTTTGGGAGTGGATTTGGGATTATGCTTTTAAAGCCACGCATTTTGCTGCTGCTTGTCATTTATGTTGTTCCCTGACACAGGTAGGATATGAATGTATTGAGATTCAGGTGTAAGGATTTGTTTGGGCTGATTTCTGATCTCCAGCTCTTAGAATAAAACTTTGACCTCCTAATATTATTTTAGCTGATTTAATTTCTCTTTTAGAGCCCTAATATTAGGAGATTACTTATTAATCCCTAAAGAAATTAAATTAGACGCACTAGTAGACCAAAAATCATTCCTCATCATTTGGAGATTTGGATTTAAAGTTGCTTTTCTTTGCCATTTTATAAATAATAGCCAAACAATGTACATGGGGGATTATTTTTGAAAGAAAGTAGTTTTCCTTTTATTTAAATTCAAATTCAAAATTCCCATGCAGGATTTTTATTTTATTATTTATAAGAAATATTTTTATTAGTTCTTCACTTTTTTTTATAATTAGTTAGTTGTATTCCAGTAACAACCCTTTTAGGTTAGAAGAGCTTCTTTCCATCACCCTAATTTTTAGTTCCAATTATGGATTATTTCTTAGATTTAAGTCGAGTCGCTGGATGGGCAGAACAAATCATGAAGGTTAATGATAAAAATTCATGATTTACGGCTTAGCTGTAGAATTATTGTATTCAAATTATTTATGTCTAGTTGTCCTGCTAATATTTTAAAAATGAAGGTTTTGGCATAACCAGTGCGTATTGACTTACATAAAAGTATTGTTTAGAAATGAAGAACCATAACTCTGAGATTTCTGAAATTTAATTAAATCCAAATCCAGTTCATTAACCAGCAGACGGAAAGTCTTGCTCTCTCTCGCTCCCTTGTAGTCAGAATGAAACGCGGACATTTATCAACTGGTAGCAGCTGGTGTTTTCACTGGGGGAGGTTCCTTTATTAATCCCAAAGGGAAATCGATAACTTTTATAGGGGCTTATTCAACAAGTTGTAGATCTGGATAGCCATATAAAAGGAAGGATCTACTGCAGTGGTGTTTCTTACAGAAGACTGGAGAAGCTCACATTGAAGACACAGAGAAGATATGCATCACCTTGCTGCAAACATTGAAGGGCCTCCTTATAAAGAACAATCTGGTAGCATAATGTTTATAGTGTTTGACCAGTTTCTGTTTCTCCTGACATCTGCACTCATCCTCCTTTTTATTTACATTTAAGATGAGATGATTGTTTCCAAATCATGCCATGAGTGCTTCACCGGCTCCCTGTATTCAGCTTTCTGTCCATCGCTGATACAAGTACAGAGTCATCCGAGTGTTTCTGCTGATGACAGAAGTCTGTCTTGTCCAGGAAGTCAGAGGTCTAGAGAGTAATAATGAATGACAGGAGAACTGCTCCCTTTGGTGCTCCTGTGCTGCTGATTTTCATGTTAGACAGCTGACCCTTCAGTCTGAAAAACTGTGGTCTGTTTTTCCAATAGTCTTTGATCCAGATGATTGCTGAGGCCTCCATGTGACTCTTTTATTGTTTCTGAAAAAGCATATCAAGCTGAATCGTGTTAAATGCATTGGAGAAATCAAACAGGGAATGAATTAAAAGCAGAGCGCCGCAGTTCTGTACCCTGTATGATGCAGGCGCTATTAGTATGTAAAAATAAGGTGGTAATCGTTCTGCAATGATAGGCTTTTTATCAGACAACCTAAGGTTTTACCCAGGAAACATTCTGATTGGATTTAAAACACAAGAAACATGAATAGTAAAACAAATTCAGAAGTTATTTACGCTATGTGGGAAATGCCTTGTCACAAATATAAGAACTGCTCCAATCTTTCTATTAACTTTTTTTTCCCAGCCACGTCCAGGGTGATTCCAAATGCCAAAAAAAAGTTTTTCTTCAAAATTGAAAAACTTAAAGCCGCGGCAGCTCTCATAACTTCCCAGTCGCACGCGCTCCCTAAACATTTGGTGCTGCCATGTTTTTTTTTTAATCCCTAATTATTGCAATATTTTATTCTCTGAACAGTTGACAAGGTGAATCCATATAAGACGGAGAAAATGAGCTCAAAAACTATCAATGAGAGGGTTACTTTAAGCCAAACCTTTTTTTCTAAATCAGAAAACAACTGAGTTTTTTATCACCTCCATGTTGCCTCACTGTCTTTCTCTCATCGCTTGTCTTACAACCAGCTACACTTTAGGGTGTCACACCCATCTTTGTAGTACCAACATCAGCCTTTGAGTGCAGGATTAGTTCACCCTATATCTCCTTGCTTTCTGTATCACTTTGCTTACATTGATTTATTTTCAAACACCTCAGTGATGCTGCTAACTTTGAACCTGGTCTATCTTAAAGGTAGCCTGGGTGCCATTCCGAACTTAGTCCCGCNGGTAGCCTGGGTGCCATTCCGAACTTAGTCCCGCCCACAACGTTTGAGGTCGGGAAGTTCGGTCTGGCATTGCTCCATAATAGCGCGAGTATTATCGCCCACTCTCTGGCGATCCAATCAAATTGTCAGGGCGGGCTTTATACGATGATGGACAGATGATCAACAGTAACGTAATCAACCACGTGACCAAAGCGCGCATGGGTGACAACAATAATGGCTGCCGCTGGAGATTTGAGGTGTGTAGATTCTGCTATTAGGTCTGTTCTAGAAGATATCAACAGCAAATCAATTTTAAAAAAGGAACAGAGAAACGCGATCAAGGCTCATCTTCTTATTCTAGGCGTGCAACGGCACGCTTTGATTTTTGTTGAACTCTTTTTATTCAACTATGCGTCGCTTAACATACGTCACGCACTCCATTGCTCTTATTGGTTGTAGGTCTATCCAATTGAGTGCAGAGGCATTTTTTTCCTGGTTCGTTCAAAACACGCCCCATAATCACAGCTCTATGGAGCAGTATCAGACTCATATTCTGACTAGAATTGAGTAGGACTACGTCAGGCTATCTTAAAGGCTGATCCAGTTAAAAATCATCAGATTTTAAACACCAGCTTATTTCAGTTGTTTTTTAGTTTGTTCATAAATCTTTTTTTTTTTTTATTGAGTTAAAATTCTGGGTTTTCATTCTCTACATATAAATTAGTAAAATATGCTACATTTGCTATTTATTTTTTTTAATATAAGGTAGATGATACAATAGCAAAGAAAACCATATTCACAAAAAAGGGGAAAAAAGATTTTGCCCATCTGAGGAGGTTGAAAGCATCAGAAGCATTTGATTAAAGTATTCCTTATAAATGATTTGTAGTTGATAAAGATGTTGCTGGTTAATATCTGCCCAAATACCCTTTAACAAATGTTCATTGAGCTGAAACTTGCCCTCTTGTACTTTTCCACATGCAGCCAGGAGCTATGGGAGACGTCGAGGTAAATACTCCGATGTGTCTGTTCTCTCTGAGTCTATAAACCTGCTTACTGTAAATGGGCCTTTAGAACTCACTGTATTCTGGGTTATAGGTTCTAGATCATGTTGGTGTTTTTGTTCTGCTTGTAATCTAAAAAGGTGTGTCTTTTATTTTGTTCCATTACTGCTAAAAATGATAAATAGTATTTTAGTCACCAAAAATGTATGATAGCAACTATGTACATAGCACATAATGAAAGGTTTTGGATGTGCTTCCTTTCAACACAGAGTGTGAACATATTACCCCAGACTTGCCAAGATAAACTTAATAAAATACAACAGTTTAAATCAATCTGGGTATTTAAACCAAATCATAACAGACAACATGATGTATTGAATTTTTCCTAATCTGAACTACAAGAACTATGTTTTACCATGCATGCAGTGCTGAAGTTCTGTATTTATGTTTATAAAAAAATAGTTCATATTATACAATAATATGGGACATATACCACATATTATTGCATGCATAACAAAATACCCTAATGTGTACAGTCTGTTAAGCATGTTTTAAAAACATGTGAAAGCTTCGCTACATTTAAAT
>NW_015152136.1:48742-49245 GCF_000732505.1 Cyprinodon variegatus
GCAGCCAAGTAGAGCTAGGTATCGTAAGCATAACTGTTAACATTAACAAAGTGTCTGCTCTTTATAACCTAAAGATAATGGATAATAATTGCACTGCCTGCTTATGTAATTCCATTTCTCTTTGAACCATTGAATGGTTTAAATATTGAACTCTAAAATAAAGTGTGCATAGTTTGTGAATGCATTATAATCATAAAATTAGATTTTAAAAACCTAAATAATTAGCATTAAAAAATGCACCATCACAGTGTTCTAGGCGTGTTTGCATCCCTTACCACACATAATTTGAGCCTCACTTAGATGAAACCTTTCAATCAATGCAATAAAGCTGTTTGCAAATGCAAAATATCAGTGTTTAGTAAGTGATTTCAAATGATCTGAATGTATGAGTCACAGTCAGTCGTTGACAGCTGTTAGCAGGACCTGCAGCGTCTTGCTGAAGTATTCATACCCTTTGAACCCGACCTCATTTTAACTCAGAATCAGCAGTTTTATACTGAGGT
>NW_015152136.1:50980-52511 GCF_000732505.1 Cyprinodon variegatus
AGAGAGAGAGAATGATGCTCAAATTTTATGCCTCTTTGCACGTAGTCTTCACTCTTTGTCTTGCTAATTGATATTTCAATTAAATATATAATGAAATGGGTATAGTTTAAGTGGTGTGAATACTTTTGTAAGGCACCCCAGTTTTGGTTCAATATTTTCCAAAGTCCAAATTGATCCGAGTGTTTCCCTTTTCCCTTTTCTGACAGTCTTGTGATTTTTTTCTCTCAGGAACCTTTGCTGACTCCCAGCTTTCTAAATTTGTAATGCAGCCTCATTTCAGTTTGTGAATGAATGTTTTAGGATTTCTGTGAATTCAAACTGTCTGTTTCATTTAAGCTAACAGGAGCTCCCTGCTTATTTGGTATCCAAAAACTTTTTTTTTTAATAACCACAATGTAATGGTCTATATAAATCAGAACATTTAATTCAGATTAAACCAAAAATATTTGCCTTCTGCACAGCTGTGGATAATTTTTTACTACACCTGTCATATCTGTCTTTTTAATCATTTAATTGGCATGGATTAGAAACTGAACATTTTGGTGTCCTTAGGATTTTGTTGCAGCTTTTCAGTCCTGCTTTATCTGCCATGGTGCTTAATATGGAGAACAGATTATTATGTCACAGTCACAGATCTGATCTGACAAAACTGAACTGCACATAATCCTGGCTTTAAGCTGCTGCTTTGTCTCTGTGTTGCAGCGTAATGAAAGCAGACTTTTTTTTTTCTAATAGAGAGCTTTGCTTTTAATCTCTCCCATTCCCAGAGGAGGAATGATGTTCCTTAGAGAGGTACTGATGCTGTGACCTAACAGGAAGTGATTATGCGTTTATGCAAAGACTTTTTTTTTCAATCTGCTGCGCCCTCATCTTCCCTCTATGTCCCCACCAGGCCGCTCCTCCCTTTTCCCGATTGACGACAATCTCCTTGACGATGGCCACGGCAATCAGGGTGTTCCAGGAGTCCTTGGATCCCCAAACTGTTACCCCCATCAGAACGGGGAGCGCATTGAGCGCTTCTCCCGTAAGGTTTTTGTGGGGGGGTTGCCTCCTGACATAGATGAAGGTGAGGATCACTTGAACACTTTTTGTTATTTCAGTTCTGTATCTTGTCTTCATCCCTCTGTTTTCTCTTTTTTATTTAGATGAAATCACCTCAAGCTTCCGTCGCTTCGGTCACCTGGTGGTCGACTGGCCACACAAAGCTGAGAGCAAATCCTACTTTCCACCTAAAGGTATGAGCTAAAAGCGTTAGCTGCTGGTATTTAACTACAAAGCCATACCACTTAACCCAGGGTTAGGCAATTCCAGTTCCTGAGGGCCTCCATGCTGTAACTGTTAGAGGTGTCCATGGTCCAACAAACCTGATTCAAGTAATTAGATTATTAAAAGAACTGCAGAAACTGACAGCATACTGAGGAGCTAATTCAGCAAATTGATTCAGGTGTTTTTGACCAAGGAAAAATCTAAAAGCTACAGCATAGCGGGCCTCAGGAACTGGAATTATCCACCCCTGACTTAACCACTACCT
>NW_015152136.1:54892-62868 GCF_000732505.1 Cyprinodon variegatus
TATCTGATTGGTTGATGTGGAGCGTCGAGCCGCAAAAGTTACATTTTTCCAACTCCAGCAGCTGCTGCTTTTGCAGATGCTGAGAAGCTCATGAGGTGGTGCTTCAGCTGCTCTAAACGCACTGCAGGACCTTTTGCACGTCATACATTGACTTTGCATGTAAACTAGCTGCTTCTTCTGCCTCTAGCGCATGTGGTCTGTAGCATAATGCTTTTGCAGTGAGCTGATATTGATCCTGGATGTTTGTGTGTCTCTCCAAGGATACGCCTTCCTGCTGTTCCAGGAGGAGAGCTCGGTGCAGGCCCTGATTGATGCATGCATGGAGGAGGATGGGAAGCTCTACCTGTGTGTTTCCAGCCCCACCATTAAGGACAAACCTGTGAGTTTAACATGCAGCTCTCAGACAAAGACAGAAACAAAGTCATGAACCGTTTCTTTTTTATTTTATTTTTTTTATTTCTGTCATGTAATTATGAACACAATTAAAGCTTTTAATTAAGAGTAATTACAGGGTCTGTAATGAATTAATCGCATTTTAATCAAAAACCATATCAACAAAATAAAACAACTTTTCAATTCAAAAAGCCTTTTTGTTCCCCAATGATTGAATAACTACTCTTATGAGCACAGCAACACGGGTATTTTGTAAAATAAAAAAATCTTGTGTTTGACTTTAGGTGCAAATCAGACCCTGGAACCTGAGCGACAGTGATTTTGTGATGGATGGGTCTCAGCCTCTCGATCCCCGTAAAACCATCTTTGTGGGAGGCGTCCCTCGACCCCTGAGAGCAAGTAAGCAAACCTGACTTTGTTTACTGGACACCAGCATAACACAGATATCATCCAGAGTATCTGAACATTCCTCTGTTCCTGTTTTTTTACCCCCTGTTCAGTTGAGCTGGCCATGATCATGGATCGCCTCTATGGTGGAGTTTGCTACGCAGGAATCGACACAGACCCAGAGCTCAAGTACCCCAAAGGGGCGGGGCGGGTGGCCTTCTCCAATCAGCAGAGTTACATCGCTGCCATCAGCGCGAGATTCGTCCAGCTGCAACACGGCGACATTGACAAGCGGGTACACATGTGGCGATCCTAACCCTTTAAAGCCAAGTGTATTGCATCATCAGTGTGATGTTTTTGTCCTTGAAACCTTGACTTACATAATCAGACACATGTAGTGAACAGAAAACATATAAAAGATGACATAGAAATGAGTAATATATCAAAATTGATGCAAATAAATGATGTAATTTAATGTTTACAAAATTTATATAGTTATTTAATTTGTCACAATGTTCATTGACAATTCTAATTTTGGAAAATTAGAATCTTCTGTCAATTTTTTCTTGGTTCAGGTTTTAAAGGGTTAATGAGATGTGATATTCACACAATTTCTGGATTCATAGCACGTGTTAACGTCATCGTTGCGATTGCAGGTGGAAGTGAAGCCCTACGTCCTGGACGACCAGCTGTGTGATGAGTGCCAGGGCGCCCGCTGCGGGGGCAAATTCGCTCCCTTCTTCTGCGCTAACGTCACCTGTCTCCAGTACTACTGCGAGTTCTGCTGGGCTAACATCCACTCCCGTGCAGGGCGAGAGTTTCACAAGCCCCTAGTGAAGGAGGGCGCCGACCGTCCGAGGCAGATTCACTTCCGCTGGAATTAGCGGCTGCACGTCCAACATGGCGGTCAGAGTTAAGGGAAACACTGGCTGATGGGAAAAAGAGCCTCACTCTGCCTCTCCTGCTAATCTAAGCTATCAGTATAATCGAGTGCGTAACACTATACAATATATACTAGCTACATATAGCTATATATCTTTTGTAGCAGCCAAACACCGCAAGCCTCAGTTTTTCACCAAAACCCCCCCTCACATCTCAGGCTCTGACAACTCTACAACTCTTTTATGGTACTTTCATCTTTTTCTAAGAGGAGATTTAAAAGATAAAATAAGAAAAAGAGATTGATTTTTGTAGCTTTTTTTATTATTATTATTATTATTATTACAATTATTTTTATTTTTGTATGTGAGATCTAAGTAGATACGGGAATGTTTTTTGCATGGGGGGCAGCTCGTCTGTCTGTCTGTCTGCTGCTAGCAACCACACAGTGTGTTCAGTGCACACCAGTTTCTAGGAGAAAAAAAAAATCTCTAACATCGACTCGTGCCGCAGGGGATTAACCAAAGGTAGCATAACGATAAGAAAGCTCAAAAACTGACACACTGTCTGCCGCGGAAACAAGCGTGACTTTCTAACGCTATCATGGGCTTTTTTTGTTTTATTTTTTAGAGTTTATTGAAAGGAAAGAAAAAAATAGGGTTATTTTTTTCTGCTCATTCTAACCTGTAGAGCGATACCTCAAAATACTAAATCTGGTTTCCGCTAACATTTATACTTAAAAAAAAAAAGCTATTTTAGAAGCTTTGCTGCTATATATAAATATATATGAATAGATATGTAGGTGTTATATTTAAACCCAAAATCATGTAAAGTGAAATGCAGTATGCACACAACCACTTAACGGCGCCACCGAAAGAATTAAAGTGCATGCAATCACAACAGGCTTCTAGCTGCAGGAGTAGCATGCAGAATATGACGTGAGAAAGAGAAATAAACCAAAACACTAAAATCTTATTTAAACACTTAAAAACTGAGATTCTTTACTGGGTAGCATGATCATCAATGACAGATTCCCAAGTGGGGAAGCATAAAATAAAAAATAAAAATCAGAGGAGGTTAAGAAAAAAAAAAAAACGTACATAAACTTGCATGCTTCGATGTTTCTTTGTTGTTTACATACTATCAATACAACAAGTGATATTGGTTCTAATGTAGACTTAGTCGACGCCGTCTTCTGGTGACATGGCGGCTTGTATAGAAAAACAATAGGAAATCAAAAGCAGAGTGGTGTTCAGTGGTTTGTGTTTGTGTTTGTCTGTGTTGTGTGATTGTTTTTAGTGTAGACTGAGACTCTAGTTTAGTTATCAACAGATGATGTAGAAAATAAAAACCCAAAAACATGCCTTCACTTATCCTGTCTTTGAACCTTGGAAAATGCTCTGGATGATCTCAGACAGCGTCTCTCAAACCGAAGACGTCTGAGTCATGATATTAAGCGTCCTTCATCTGTGTTTTGCAGAAGTTTTCATACCCATGGAGCTTCTCCTCACTACAGCTACAATCTCCAATGCTTCAGTGTGGCGTATATTATGTTTTAGACCAACACAAAGTAAGGTAGGATTCCCAGATGCCTTTAAAACCAGCCGCTGCTGCTGTTGTGCTGTTGCTGTCTAGAATCTGACATTTCTTTGGAGACGCAAGGCCAGTCAGTTTACACTGTAGCATCTGTAAATATCAGTTTTTTTTAGGTCTTTCCATTGATTCTCAATTGGATTTCAGTCTGGGCTCTGACTGCGCCACTCTAACACATGTATGTGCTGTGATCTGAAACACGGTGTGGTGTATTGAAAGTCAGGATCGAAGGCTAACCTTTTAGATTTAAGTTTTTAAAGACTCATAGGTTTCTTCTAACATTATTGCATATTTAGCTCCATTGATTTCAACAAGCTTGTCTCTTTAAGCATGATACTGCCACCACCATGTTTAACAGCGGTGTGGGCTGTACACCAGGGCACTTTTGAAATTTTAAACACCAGTTTTCAGCTCTCTATTGTTTCATTAAGGTTGGATTAGCTGAGATGTGACTGAGGCTGTGTCTGAATGTTCACCCTAACCCATTAATCCTTTAATCACTAGAGTGGGGACTATATAGTGGACTTTATAGTGAACTCAGTTAACATTCGGACAGAGGATCACTACTTTTCGTTACGTGACTTCACCTCCCTTCATGGTGCCTCTGCCATCTTTGTTATTTGCCGCCACTGTCAGGTAGCGACAGCTGTGGGTGACAGCGGGCCGCTTTGACAACAAATCCCTTTTGCAAGGAGAGCTCTACTTGCAGAACATTCTGGAATATATCTGCTTGTCTAGTGACCATGGATGATCACTATTTTTCAAGGTGCATTGTGGGAAATTTCAAGTCCACTACTTTTTCATCCAACACTCATCTAAAATAGCATAACCACTATATAGCTCCCTATATATTGATTGAGGCGGACATTCAGACACAGCGTTTCTATCAGCACATCTCCCTCATCTAGGCTGCAATTCTCTGCAGTTCCTCTACAGTTACTAGTTGACTGCTTCTCTGATTTCAGTTAAATTCAGAAACACTTTATTAATCCCAAAGGGAACTTAAACGTTGCAGTTTTTAATGAGATATGTAGGTGTTGATAGCTGCAGGCAGGAAGGATCTCCTGTAGTGGTCTGTCTTGCACCAGATCTGGGGAAGCCTCTTACTGAAGGCGTTCTGTTGTGGTTTAACAATATTCTGAAGAGGATGCTCACTGTTTAATGCTCTGCTGACCTGCCTGCTGTGTTCTCTGATCTCTAAGGAACCTCTGAGGCCTTCACTGAAGAGCTGCATTTAAATTAGATTACACACTGGTGAAATCTGAAGGGACTCAGTTGCACTGGGTTTTATTCGGGGGGTCTCAGAGTCAAGAGGGATCAACTAATTCATGCCAAACTTTTTATATTTCAGACAACAAAAAGTGCAAAAACATGACTCCCTTTTTCTTCTTTTCCACGGTTTATCCAGTACTTTGTGTTGGTCTGCCTCATAAAATCCCAGTTAGACACAATGAAGCGTGTGGCTGTTATGTGAGGAAGGTGAGAACGCTCTGGGGAAGCTAAAATGTTTTGCAAGGCTCTGTAAATTTTCTAACGTGACACCTCCAAGCTTTGCGGGTCCCATCTTGGCTCGTTTCCGGGAGGACAAAGTAGCTCCTCTCCAACGAGGAAGATTATTATTATTTTTTTTTAAGAATCTCGTTTGTTTTTACACGTTTCCTCCTCTACCCTTGAAAGACTTTTGACAAAACTGTTTAGGGACAATCTTGTCTGTGAGGAAGGCCTCCCGGCCCTCCGCTCAGTACTGTACGCTCGTGTCGCTCCTGTGTCGTCGTGATTTCCGTGTCCCCTCCTCCCTCCCCCTCTATGTGGTCCTCGGTGTCAGTCAAGTGACTGTGTTTGTTACGAAACCTTAACAAGGACGGAAACTCTAAAGCTTCTATATTCTTATAGCTGGTTCGTATCATTTAAACTGTCTGTGTCGACCTCTACTTACCCATCAATTGCTCTTTCAGATGTTTTTTGATAACATTATTATGCACTACTTTTCTATTCACCCCCACCCCCAATGATTTCAGTGCAAATGTGACCTTTGCTTATTTATTATAACTGTATAGAGGATTTATTAGATGTTATTTTTACACGATTTCTTATTTAACTCGTAGTGTGATGCAGTGGTCTTAAGTTATCTATGTTCTCTGTGATAAGAGCCAGAATCCCAGGTTTTCTTATAATAATAGTAGAATTTGGATGTTGTTAAGGAGCGGGAGTCAAAGGAATAAGAATAAAGATTTTGCGTTCTGCAAAGGAAACCCCGCCTCCCTTATGTTGCCGCTGCACCTGATGATGTGTGAATATGGTCACCTGTAAACACTTGACTCGTACTGTTTTTCCGTGAGGTTCTATTTTCTATGTTGAACACTGTTCATTTGCTCTGTACGTGTCCTTGTGTTGCTTTTGTAAAAGCATATTTATTTCACTATTTTTGTAGAGGAGAAAAAAAAATGTTTTGATTTTGATTGTATTTTTCTATTTAAATAGGATTAATATTGCAATTTATCCCCCCCACCCCACTTTATTATGCCCCCAAACGTTCAGAGGAGTCACATCATTCATAACACCATCAGATGTTTTTTGATACACAGGGGAATTCTTATTTTAATACAAGAGGCACATGTTTGAAGGAAGGAAACATGAAGGTTTTCTTTTTAATCTGGGAAGACACTTGACATTCTCACCCCCCCCAACCCTCTCTGTTGCATCGAGGCCCCGGCTGCCTGTCCTCGTAGATGCTCTGAAACTTGAATATAACACATTTTGAAAGGCCGACTAACCTCGACTCTGTGTTGTGATGTGCAATACTGTTTCTAATGTTTGTATAAAAGTAAGAACTACAGTGTAGACCTTTTTAAATGCAGATTTATTTTTTTCATTGCATATTTTGCAGATTTCTGATCCACAGTGTCATTTTTTACCGTCAGAAAAACGAACCCCGTTTTTTCATTGCGAGTATTTTTAAATCCAGATATCTTTGTACTGATGTAAATGATTGTAGTTATTTTGAATAGTGTTTTGCTAACAAAAGGAGAGACTTTTTCATGCGTATTTCTATTTCCTTTCATCTTGTTTTATCCTGCGTTATTTTATTTTTTTTCCTTTTAACGGTAGCAGGTTTTTTTGAATAATTTTGTCATATATTCAAATGTCATTGTTTTTCGTGGGTTTTTCCTTTGTATTTTTATGTGGAGACGCATAATATATTTGAGAAGCTAACTGCTGAGATATTTTGAAGTTTTTTGGTTATTTTTAAAGCTAAGTTTTTGTAATTTTGTTGTTAAAGTGACTAATTTCTAAATTGAAGTTTGTGTAAAGATTCACTATGGGGTGTTTGGATCGGGATTATTACTGAATGGTTCTTTGATATGCAAGATGAATATCATGGTTATTTTTATTTTCGTTGCTTTTGTATTTAAATGGGGTGTTGATTACAATCTTCTCTTCTTTTACTTCCTGAATAAAGACCCATTCTGTTTGGACACACTGTCTCTGTGTGTTTTTCCTTTCTCTGAGTTGTGAGTTTCAACATGAGGCAATGAGCAGGAATCAGTTTAGAGTGGAGCAGGTCTGTTTAGATTTGACAAATCCATTTACTTAAGATTTTAAACAAAAATGATCAAATTCACCCCTGAATCCTTAACAAATACATTGATTTGCATTTTGGTTTGCATTGTATTTTATTACACACTAACCTTTAAGCTTTAATTTACATTTGTTGCTGCAACTTCCTGCATAAATGTGCAATTAACCACAAATAAAGCTCTCCTGCAGGGAAGGCGTGGTGCTAGCAGAACCAACTTCAACTCCACCAGTCAGCGCCAACCAAGTTCAACTCAACCCAGTCCTGCATCATCTGCAGCACCATATTTAGGCCAATTGTCAGCATTTCTGAGGATTAAGAATGCTTAAGGTTAGGTTTAGTCAATTAGTCGATTGAGGTGCACAGTGTAGAAGCCTTTTCCGTTCCACATCTGGTTCTGCAGCAATCTTCCCTCTTCTTTGGGACAGACATGACGTATCACTGTTTCCCTTTTTTTTTAAACATCTTTAAGTATTTGTGACACCCCTGATTGAATGGCATCCAGAGCAGTGAGCCAAAAAGTTAAAATCATTTGTCACAGTTTAATCAAGTTTCTTAAAGTTGAAAATTTTACTAAAACAGAATTGATTAAAAATTGATTATAAATATATATTTTTGTTTCTGATGGTTTTGCTGCTCTATTTAAATCAGTCACGTGTGAGTTAGAGGCAGTTTGTTCATTAGGTTTTATCTATATGATTTGGTTTATCTATTGTATTGGTTCAATTCATGCTACCACATTTCAGATAACATAGTTCTAATATTAAAATGCTTAACTGATAAAAATTAAAGAAGTTGAAATAGTTTTGTCCAAAAAGAATAGAAAATATACACTAATTAGCTAATTTCTTATACCACCTGGCAGGGGAGGAGCTAGATGGGGGGGCTAAGGGTGGCCATAAACGGACAGAGCCATAAACTTTTCATGGTCTTAAAGTTTAGCTAAACAATAATGAGACAATGTCCAGTTTTTTTACCCATTTCTAAAACTAAATTGCTTTCGTCAGCAATAGTTTTCAGACAAAACATATTTTCGTACATACAAACAGCTTGATATATTTTTCTGTAATATCTGAATCTCTAAGAGTAATGATCTGACTTTCCAGAGGCAGGCAGAGTTTTTACTTTCCAGAGGCAGGCAGAGTTT
>NW_015152136.1:65036-79601 GCF_000732505.1 Cyprinodon variegatus
GTCTCCATCTCTGATACGCTCTCGCCTGTGTCCGACCTTTCAGACATTTCAACATCTTTTTCTGAATCCCACATTGTAGCATGGCATAGACAATTCACGTTTGCAGTTTGAAAAACAACTGCTTGCTTCTGATGATAAATTCTTTTGGCGTCATCATAAATTTGATGAATACCTAACCAATGAGTGTTTGCGTAATATGACATATGCAATTACACTAGTTTTCACTAGTTGTGGATGGCGCCAATGATCTGCACTGGATGGCGCACATGACGGGAAATAAATATTTATAAACATTAAACCGAAGCCAAGAGTAACGAGTAATGTTTGTTTTAAAAATGTAAGGAATAGAAAGTACAGATAATTGTTTGAAAATGTAATAAGTAGAAGTCAGAAGTAGGAAGAAAAATAAGTATTGGAGTAAAGCATAGATAGCTAAAAAGTGTACTCAAGTACAGTAACAAAGTATTTGTACTTCATAGCTTGACACCTCTGCATGTGACTCATCAGTCCTCTTCCATAACTCTGTGGACTTGATTACACATGCGTTCACTGGGTTTGACATGATCTAAGCTGTTTGCCTTGAGAAGTTTATGGAACAGAGAAAAGGGAGTGGATCAGGAGGAGGAGGGAAAGTTAGATGAACTGTGAGCTGCTGTCAGCAGCAGCAAAGCAGCAGAGTCCTGCACACCAAATGTGTGAGAGGAACATGTTGTCCGGAGGCTTGTGTCGTGGAAAAGGCTGGAATCAGAGCAGATAAGAGGACGGATATCTTCAAAGTGAAACACTGACCAGCAGCAGGGATGCACAGCTGCAGATTAAGGGGTAAGAAAATGTAAAATGCATGTGTCCTTTGGACTCTGACTAGATGCTATTCATTTGGAAGGATGAGCAGCACAGGAATCCTTTGTATATGCATACTGATGTGGTGAAATATATAAACATGTTGCATGACAATTTGCAATAAGTTATTACTGCAATGAAATGTGTCTGATGTAGAGGGAAACTGTTTTTTGTTTTGTTTTTTTTCTTAATTTCTTCCTCTATCTTCAATCTGGAATGGTTGACATCACCTTTCAACAGTTAGAAACATCTTAAAGCAATTAAAGCAACCACATTTAATGTGACAAACACACACTTTTATATACAGTAGTCCTTTAAACTGAATGAAAGTGTGTATTCTCATAATAGGAACTTCATTCCACCTTTTAGAAAAAAAGGGTCAGAAAATGTTGCAGTTGTTACATGACTTCATGGTGAGGGACACTCGTATTGGAAATAATCCACATGAATGACCCAGAGGTGCTGTTTAGGACATCCCTGCATGCGGGTTGGGGGGTGTAGAATCCGTGTAAATGTGTAATGAAGGAGAAACAGCTCACTGTCTGTTTGATGACTGCCAATGAAGTGATCGTTCCCTGTGGGCCTGACCCGAATGTTCCACTGACCAGAGACAAACAGCAGATGCACCGTATGCATTCTTACACCCACTACGGGAAATGTGCCAAAAGAAAAATTATGTGCATCCATCATATCTGCAAATGCCCTCTGCAAACACTGCTCACTGGAAAGTATTACTTGCTAAGTATATATCCAAATAGTGTGAGAATGTTCATCTGGAAAGTTCCTAGATGAATAGTTGATTTGACTGCACGGCTCCTGCGGGAAAGACATCCAAAGACGGGTCTCAGTCTTTTTCTGTGGGAAAGACTATTAAAATGTTCTAAAGAAGTCCCTTTGCCTCATGTTTGTAATCTCCTGACAGAAGTCACTCTGTGTGTGATGTCAGAGCTAGAAAATGTTTTGGCAAAAGAAAACTTGGAACAGATTTCTGTTTTGATTTCTCTCTCATGTAATCCTGGCTGATTGAGAAGTATGTGAATGAAATATTAGCTGATAAAAGAATCACATCTGTGCTCATAACCCATTCAATAAAGACAAATGAAGCTCTTTTTATAAACGTTTTTATGCTTCCTGCCACCTTGACAAATCTAAACAAGGATTCAAACTGAACCTTATATCATTCCTTCATTTATCATCTGTATGCCATCTTTGAAGAACATTTTTAAGCATGTAAAGTGCCTCACAAGAGTATTTAAACCCCACTTTTTACATTTAGTCATGTTACACTGACAAACTTCTATCTGTTTTATCAGGATGTATAGAACAAACCACCACAAAGTAGGACAGAGTTTGTAATAACAAAGGAGAGGGATCAATTCCATTTTTCTTACATTTTTTTAAACAAACCAATAACTGAAACAGCCTATAGAGAAAAGGATGGGGCGCATATGCAAAACAATTATAAGCAATATAACAGAAGAATCCAGCAAAGAAAAGTTACAAAAAATAAGAGCATATACTGATAGTATGTTGGAGAATGATATTGAATGCATTTGTGTTTATTAGAGGATAATCTGAAGCTGCAGAGGCAGAAGAAAAGTAAGGAGACTAAGGGAGGCAGACTGATTAACACAAATGGAGCTAAACTAAAGCACAAAGACAGCAGTAAACCAAGGCAGAAAGACTAGCTGAGCTGAAAAATACAAAAAATAAAGGAGAAATACTGTATATAGAAAATATACATAGAACAGAGCTGAAGAACAAAATAAGGAGCAAGGCACAAAGAAATTAACTAAAAAAGGAAATCAGGAAAAGAACAAAAAAGAAAACCCAAACATTGAAAACCAAAATCCATGACAATGTGTGATTTCCTCTCTGCAAATGGAGGCGTTCTGTGAACAATTCCTGAAGACGAAGAAACACAGCAGACAGGTCAAGGATAAAAATGAATATGTAATCTTTAGGACTTAAATCTGCTGGAATAGTTGTAAGAACAAAGCAGAACCAGGCCAGGTACTGAAGGGTGTACAGCAACTGTGGAGAATGTAGTCTGGTCAATTTTGACCTTTTTGCTGATGCCAACAGTTGTTGAGAACGGAGATGGATGTTTACCTTCCCAGGCATAGAGCTTGGAATCCTAAGGTTCTGAGTTCGAGCCCCACTCCCACAGACTGCCACTCTGAGTCCCTGAGCAATACCATTAACTACACACTGCTCATCGGGCACCGCACAATGGCAGCCCACTGCTCCCTAAGGAGATGGGTTAAATGCAGAGGTAAATTTCTCCAATGTGAGGTCAATAAAGTCCAATTATTATTATCATTTTTATTCTTGAAGCCATGTGGAAAAGACAGTTACAGTGGTCTAAAAAAGTCCCTCTGCTTCATGTTTGTAATCTCCTGACAGAAGTCACCTGTGTGTGATGTCATAGCTAGAAAATGTGCCAAACTCTCAAGATATGTAGTTGAATGGGCAAGTATTTCAGTAGAAAACCTAAAATACTCTAAAAATGTCCCAAATACTGCAAACACTATCTACACCACAGCTAAAGTTGGTTTCAGAAAGTATTGACGTAGCTTCTAGAATAAAATGAATACAACATTTTTCACATTTGCTCCAGATTATGTTTCATTTACCAATTTAAAAGGATAAACTATTTCTTGTCGACCAGTCAGCATGAATGAAATACCTTAAACTTCAGTACTCTACATGCTCCTAATATAACACTAACTTTGATTCTGCAGATTTGAAGATGTGGGCATTCATGGGAGCGGTCTATCTTTGTCACTGTGCCACTGGGCAGCTGCTTGAGGCCAAGCTGAAAGGGACACCTCGACTTGTCTGCAGTGTCCCCGGGTCACCAGGCCCGCCCGGCAAACCAGGTCCCAGTGGGCCGCCAGGAGCAGATGGGAATGTTGGCATTCCAGGACGAGACGGCAGGGATGGTAGAAAGGGGGAAAAGGGAGAAAAGGGAGATACAGGTATGATATAATGAAATGAACTGACACTTTATTTAAAATACATAAAATATACATTTTAACGAAATAAAAATGCTTGAAAACAGGTTTAAATCATCATACTTGATTTGCTTTGAAAGATTACCATTCTGTGTGCAACAAGCTAAAAGTTTAGGGTTCATGAACTGAAGAGGTAATAAACCAACTTGTTTAAGAGAGGAAAAAATCATCCTCACACTTTAAAGGAACTAGCAGCAGGATGAGGAAATTAGACGAGTGACACACCTGGCGCTGCGGGGAACTGCAACCACCAGACAAGCCATCAAGAGAGTATGCAGAAACGCTTCACAGACAGGCAATTTTCACTGCACTGGTGATGCCGAAAGACCATTTACTACATGAGGGTTAACTGTTAATATTTGCAGGTTCTATAACAGCAACAAACACAATGTCAAGCAAGTCTTCAGTCAAGCTCAGAACAACAGGAGCCAGTATTCAAGGTGGACAGTTTGATTTCTCAAAACGTTTATTGGAAACAGAACCTTAGGGCGAAGCATCGGCGTCTAAAGCAGGAACCTCTGTGGGTGGAGACAGCAGGTTAGTGACCACATATTTCTGGAAGCGGATGATAACAATAACAATCACTAAGCTGCTCTTATAGTTCAGTCCGAGACCAGAGGTTGAGGTTGATTCCAGCTGATTGGCTGCCAAGGCAACGCAGCGAGCGCCGCCCAGAGAGTCTCAAACGCTGATGTATCATTGTTGGGAGAAGAGGCAGGAGATCAGAACTGAGCAGATGATGGTAGACAAGATAATCCAGAGTCAGGAAACAGTTCCATGTTTGATTCCCAGACATGCAGAGATCCGGCAGCAGTCCGAAGGACAAGTCAGGCAAACAGATCAGATGGGGACAGGCAGGCTCAGAGGTCGACAGGTAGAACAGGTCAGGGTCAGGATCAATCAGAAAACCAAGAATGCTGAAGAACTGCTCCAAATAAACTGGCACTAATGACTGGGAGCAGACAGGTTAAATAGAGACTGAAACAGGTGGATCAGAATGAGAACTGGGCGGAGATAGGCAGGTGAGTGAAATGAGTAATGAAACCAGATATCAGCCCCAAGATCATATCAGTCTTCTGCTACTACTACTGAAATAAAACTTGACATCCTGTACCAAAACTGCTTGGTGCGAAAATGCAGCATCAATTTACATCACATATGTAGGACTGTGGCAAATAAGCCCCCTAATCTCAGCATATTATGCAACATACAGTTCATTCAAGGCAATAGAAAAATACATGGGTTGGCTCATTGGTTTTGGTTTTGAAGCTTCATCAACAAAATTGATGATGCATGTGTACATGTAGTCTTTCACGATTCCTGCCCCTAGATCCTTTAAAAAGTTATCAGATATCACCAACCAAAAACACTAAAGCTACCCTGAATTTTACATATCTAAAGTCAGGGATAAAAAAACAAAACAAAGCAGTATCATGACACCTCCACTGCTATGCTACACAGTTAGCTTCATGCCCTTTCTAATAAAACTATCACCACTGTTAAATACCATGAACCAATTCTTTCAGACAAAGACTTAAGGTGATAACTACAGGTATATCTCCCCCTGGTAAGTAAATGGCACACCCTCTCCTGCCTGCTCCTTTTCTCTATGGTTTGTCGGCTGACTTTTGACATTTAACTTACATGTCAAAAAGGAAAATGCCAATCTCTTTGTAGCTTCTGATCTCCTTTGCTTCCCTAAGTTGACATCAATGTTCAGAAGCCTGACCAATGTTCACTCTGTTTTTTATTTATTTTTCATTTGTTTTCTTGGCCTGAAATTGAGAAATGTGACAGAATTGTAATCAAATTTAAATGTGTTATATACTTTGTACCCATTGCAGCTTTTTTTTTTCTAGTAAAATGAATACATTTTTATTTTTGCTCCACTCTAGACTATTTGTGGTATTTTCCCTCCCAGTAATTGTTTCACACAAGCTGCACTTGATGCCAATCCAAGTTTCTCCCAATATTATTTGTAAATTTGAAATATAAATATGAAACTTTCCGAACTTTGTCAGAGGTAATCAAAACTGCCAGTTGACTTCAGCATTTTATTGACACGTCTTTTGGCTGGTGTGTTTTTATGCACCGCTTGTGAGTTGAGCTGCAAGTCCAACGTAATACTGGGTGTCTAATTAGCCAAGAGACAACTTTTGGAAGAAGCTAACCATGCAATGCAATTTTCAGGCATGTACCAGCAATCCCAAGCCCAGCAACTCTATATTTGTATTAAAGTAACACTGTACAGGTAGATAGAAAACAAGAGGCTTATTACAAATATACTACAATACTTCCCATTTACAAAGGTAAATTAAAATCAATTTAAAGATTTAGATCTTAATGAAGGCTTGTGTGTTTAAATCAAAGTCATACTAAAATATTAGATTATTTGCACGTGAATGGCTTATCTATTATGGAGATCAGATTCTGTAAAAGTTAGAAGCCTTATATTTCACATGCATTTATTTTCTTAAGCATGCTTTAATTGTAACCCTTAGACAAAGGCTCTAATTTAGCTGCAAACCTAGACCTTGCATTTCATACCAACATGAAAATACCAAGATGTCAACACCTATGATGTCTGCAGCACAACAAATCTGTTGACGATTAAAAAAAAGGAAGAGGAAAAAAAGTCACGTGTTTATGTTTTCCATTATGTGTGAAAACATGAATTTCTGTCTAAGCCTTCCGGCCCTCTAAGCCTGCTCAAACATAAAGTGTTTCCATGCTGTGGGATATTTATTCTGGAAGGACCTGATTGGTTATTGGGCAGTGTTGACTGGAATCATGCCAACACTGTGCAGCTCAAATGTCTAGGTGGCTCCATTCCAGTGGTGACCTAATAAATGGAGTGGGCGTAGAGCTACAAATGAAACATCTAATAGAAGAGGAACATAATAAGGAATGAGAACATCATGGGAGCATGACGAAAACATCCGCTCAGCCTTTGAACTTTTCACATGTTACTACATTACGAGCACTAACTGTGGATGACTTTACTAAGATTTCACGTCCCTGATTGACAAAAAGTAGTGCATAAACTGTACAGTGGATGGTAAAATATACACCATTTTCAATATTTCCAAAAGAAAAATCTAACCAGGAAACCCTCTTTCAGATTAAAAAGCTCTTATACCAGAGAGTCATGCCTCAAGACAGACATAACCCGGAGGTTGAGGGTGGAGGAGCTGCAGATTCACTGCTAAGGTTGAATATTCTGCCAATGGGACATCTGTGTCATGCACTCCACAATTCAAGAATAAAGACATAATAAAAGAAATTGTAATGTCGCTGTTGCAGTTTGCTTCCAATTGTTTTTTTCTTTTGGCTAAGAGAGCTGGGCAGATTGGAAGGGGAGCTGTGTTGAGTCAAATACAAGGCAATAAAAGAGAGGCTAAACTCATAGCCAAAGACTAAAGGTTCACACTAAAACATGCAAAGATGGTAGAGAGACATTCAGGAAAGCTTGGTAGTTCTCAGTGGTATTAAATTAGACAGAGATGAGTTCGACTGAATGCCACACATTTCAGATTTCTGTTTTTATTATGAATACATTGTATAGTTTTCTTTACCATTTCGACATTGGTCTATCATAGAATCCATTTAGCAAATATTGAGCTTGTAATGTCACCAAACGTTAAAAAGTTAAACCTCTCAAAACCCACCAGGACCCATTTTAAAGCTTTTACAACTAATAACTCAGAATGCATGAAAATTACACTGGTAAAATGTTTACCAATATAGACATGTTAGACATCATTGAAAAGCTTAGATTCTCCATTATTCATCCACCAAGTCCATTTTATGGACACAGCTAGCATCAGAGCACAATTAACACAGATATAACAGCATGTCAAAATGTAAACATGACAAAGCACCCACAACAAGCAAGAATGTCTTTATTACTGTTGTTCAAAAAAGACCTATTATTTTCAAGAATAAAAAAAAAAACTTTGAGTCTTGTTTGAACTGATGCAGCGTGGGCTGTGTTTTACTCACCCAATTTTCATGTATATATTCAGAAACAAAGGTGTTAGCTTTCAAATATCACACATGTAATTTTGGCTTACAGGTCCTAAGTTATTTGCTTTTCCATTTGGGTATGAAAAATAGGTCATTAGGTGGATGTTAAGAGGTTCAGTGTAAAGCTCTGTAACGCTGAAAAACTCTTATTTGACTTGTTTCTGTTTTAGGGGTAAAGGGCAGAGTTGGCCCAACAGGTAAAATTGGAGAGCGAGGTGAACGCGGCCCTGCTGGAAAACGAGGCCCCACAGGAGATGACGGAGAGGTGGGGCCCCCTGGCCCTCAGGGCCGAGATGGAGACAAGGGGGATAAAGGCGGGCGAGGACCCCGTGGAACAGCGGGAATCTGCAAATGTGGCAGCCTGCTACCGAAATCTGCATTCTCAGTGGGGATCACCAGCAGCTATCCGGCAGAGAAGGTGCCCATCAAGTTCGACAAGGTCCTCTTTAACGAAGGTGGACACTACAACCCGCAGACGGGCAAATTCATCTGTGCATACCCAGGCATTTATTACTTCTCTTATGACATCACACTGGCCAACAAACACCTGGCTATTAGTTTGGTGCAGAACGGTCAGTACCGCATTAAAACCTTTGATGCCAACACTGGAAACCATGACGTGGCGTCTGGGTCCACTGTGATGTTCCTGAACCCAGAGGATGAAGTGTGGATGGAGATCTTCTACACTGATCAGAACGGTTTATTCACAGACTCCAGCTGGGCCGACAGCTTATTCTCTGGATTCCTGCTCTATGCAGACACGAACTACTTCGACACACTGGCAACGGACTATGCATAGAACCGGAAGAGCAAAGCAGAACCAAAAAAAGTGTGTTACTGTTATCATCACACATTCAGCACACCTTTGGGATGAAACAAAACATACCTGTACTGCCTTAAGAATAGAAAGGCATTGATTTAAGGCTGTTTTATTTGGTAAAGCTTTCAGTGATTTATATGATGTTGATTCAAAAATGATGTAAATAAACATTCCAGTCAATTTAAACTAGGTTTTGTTAACTCATTTTGGAAAACACTATAATGTAAATCAAGGTTTTTTTTGTTTTCACTGTTCAATGACCCTCTAATGTTTCCGATCATCAAGCAGTTTTATTTAATCTGACGAGCCAACATGCATAAATACAAGAACAGTTTTTCTTATTTCCTAATTTCCTTTATTTAGGGGGAAAGCTTTTGGAAGGATTGTACAGTAAATAGCAGCTGCTTCCAAACCTAAAATTGTGCAGTGCCATCCTTTAAAGGAAGAGTCTTTTACAGAATAGTCACCCTATCTATATAGAATGGTTTGTTTGTCACATTGGGTGGTTCTAGAGAATTGTCTATTTATGCCACTGCAGAACACTCTAAAAACTTTATTCTATTGTTTCGTTTTTAGCTACACATAGTGGGAGGCTTGCAGGTGTACTTTAAAGTACAACTCAGCTCATAATCTAAAGGTAATGGATCAAAGTAAGACATTGTCCTTCTGGAATTTCAGTAAAAATGCAGAATTTTTGCTTTAGATGTCAAAATCCTGGAGCTGCAAAGCATCTCAAAAGTTACTGGTTCACTGTCTGTATGATGCTCTTTTAGAAAATACTTGTATTAGCTCTATGGCTGTGAGAAAACACCTTGTCTAATTGCTATATTTAGCCCCTGCCTCAAAATATAATGATCAAAGTTTTGTTTAGCAGTAATTTTGGCCTTAGAGGTCTTTTTTTTTTTGGCTTCGTTTCTCCTGGATCTGCAGCTTGGTGTCGCAAAGCCTGATATCTACTTCTTGTTTCATGCAATTCAATCCAGCTTAGTTATACAGCACAAATAAACAATATTTCATGGCACTTAAGAAGTAAGTCAACATACACTTCAACTGATTCCTGTTATGAAAACAATGCAGCCATGTTCAATTCTGTCATGATTGTTTTAAGAGATCTGACCCACATGCAGAGAACCACTCAGAGAACCAGGGAAAAAGTTAATCAGGTTTATTGAGGGAATGAGTACAGGAGTTGGATCTGGAACTCAGTGAACTGGTGAACCGGAACTGGAAAGTCTGGAGGGGAGATCACAGTGATCAGTTCAGGCACCGTAGGAAAGTTCACTGAAGCTTGAATACTGTTGGAGTGGGACTCACATTTGAGGGGGTTCTTGTTTATCCTTGAATCCAGTCTGTGAGGTTTTATCCAGAGAAGAGGAAACTCGTTGGAGAGCGGACAGGTAGACACTCGTAGAACCCGGAGGAGCAATGGAGCGGGCTGTCCCTTGGATTTCCGAAAGGGACTTAAACGGCTCATGTGGATGTTTTCCCCTGCTCAGTGTGAACTCAGTTAATCCTTCCAGGGGGAGAAGGCCAGTCATCCGGTTACACAGGAAGGCTTCCTGCCAAAGAGCAAAGACAAAAAAAACAATGTAAGAATCAGAGAAACTAAGGCTCAGGTTAGACTCAGCTAATCTCAGCTTGGCTAGAGTACCCAAAACTGGCCAACACCCTTGCGTCGAGGTAGTGACAGCCCACTGCTCAAATACTCCTCCAGATAATGATCCAACGAGCCGAAGGTGTGCAGGGAGGCCCAACGAGGTTGGGGCACCACCTGGTGGTGGAGAGAGAAAAACACACAAACAACCCACACAAACTGGATTCCTAACAAATCCAATTCAATTCAGTTTATTTATATAGCACCAATTCACAACCCATCATCTCAAGGCACTTTACAGTTTATATGGAATATTTAAACAGAAATAATCAGCACACACTCGGCATAAGGATTTGGAAGCAAAGTTATTCACCGAATATGGGCATCATACAGAAAGCTTAAATAAAAAAACAACACAGGGTGGAAAACGGGAAGACACATGCAGATCGAATCCACTAATTAACCCAGGGCTGCGGCTGAGGGAGAAGTGAACAGGGATAAACAGGGAAAATGCTGGAAAGGAATTAAAATGAACTACCCACTAATTAAGAAAAACTCTCCAGAGAAAGTAGATTTAAAACAAACTAAAAACACTATAAAAATAAGCTAGGAAGCATCTAATAAACAGAAGTAGTATGGCAAGAACTTAAGAACCAAAAACAAGGCTGTAATATAACCTGCAGATTCTGATATATCACCACTAAAAACAGTGTTAATAGTTAATATTTTAATCTATAAAATAAAAAAAATAAAAAAATGGCTTTTTCTCACAATCCAAAAAACATGACAGTTTTGATTGGTGTCTGCAAATTTCCTCTGAGTGTGAGTGTCTGTGCGTAGTAGTGTCTCCTCATTGTCTGCAAAGATCATCATTTACATAAATTCTCTAAATAGCAAGAGGAAGAGAAGTGCATTTTTAGTGTACAAGTAAAGGATTTTACTTCAGTGTTCACTCTACTTTAGTGCATTGTAAGTTTTTCCACCTAAACACATTTAATAACAGTGTATTAAATCAATATGACGATACTTGACAAAACACTTACAAAATCTGATTTTAGAAAGGCCATATTTTAGCATACTAGTTTTGAATCATACTTGAATATGTAATCTGACTGGAAGTATAATGAGTGTAATAATGTGATATAGCAATACACTCAATACACTGCTGATGTGGAAGACGTGTGTCTCATCTCATTTTTGAGAGCGATCCAGTTATTCCAAATGTTTGGACAGAGGATCTTAGCAGATAACTTTACTATCTAAGGCTCAAAATACGAGTTGAGAGATAAAAATAGTGTTAAAAAAAAAACAAAAACAAAAAAAGGGGAGATACTGGTCATTTCAGTTCATTTAAGCTGTGCCATGTTGGCTGAGGACACAAAATCTCTTTTTGCCTTTGTAATGTTTCCGCTCTTTACTGTGTTTGGTTGTATTGTTTTTTTATTTCTTAGTAAACTGAAGGGGGTTTCTTTTGTCTGTTGTTTTTGTTATCTTTCTCATTTCAGATATTTATAATGTGTTTTTTCTGTTATTTGCCAGTTTTGTTTTTTTTTTTAATCATTATTACTGTTAATTTAGGCTCATTTATAATGCTTACACCAGACAATACTTTGGGAATACTAAGCAGTTTTGTGTTTTTCCTACTCTCTGGTCTAATGGCATTTTTCGTGCTCTTTTTGTGTTCAAATATATAACTCTCGTTTTAATGTGACTTGTAAAACTGTTTTTCTTTTTGTTTGTTTTGTCTGTTTTAATCTTTTACATGTTATTCTTTCCAATAATATTCCCTGTTTTCTCTCCCTATATAGATAAAGAAGTCTTATTTTGTAGTTTTGCCCTTTCCTGTTATCATTTCTTTCTAATTTTTATTCTGAAGTTAACAGGTAGATAAGGAAGATAAAAACAGATAAGGAAGATGGATGACATATTTATTAGAGGCCAATTAAGTAAAGAGGTCTAGGGCCAATTTAAAATAATAATGATAATATTAAAAAAACGTTTTACTCATAAGCATCTTCCAAAAAAATCACATGAACAATGGTTAAAAGTGCAACAAAGAGACAAACAAAATATTTACCTTTACCTTTTACCTTTTATTTACCTTACCGTAAAGGTCTACTGATTTTTTTTATATATGTATAAACAATAAATGCATTCTTTACTTCAAATTATTATTTCTTTGTGCCCACTACCATATTAGGATAACTTGCTGTTTTGTGAATGTTTTAGTTACAGCTTTCACTATCTAATTAGTTATATACCAACATATGAATGGTAAAATTGCTCCCCCTGATTTTTAACTGGTTTATTTTGTTCAGAGGGAGAAATATTATACAGTAAGGTGGGACATTTGAGGGCCAGAAGTTATAAAACACAACCACAAAATTAAGTATAAGGAAGCTATCATGCAGAATTGTAGGAAAACGTTTCTTTAATATGGTAGGCTGAATTACTTTTAACTTTATACTTTAGGTAGTATTTAAAAATGGTAAGTTTACACTCTTAGTTGAGTAAAAGGCTTAAATTACTGCTCTAACTTCAACAAAAGTGTTTTTAAACAATAGGAATTATACTACTTGAGTAATAAACAATCATACTTTTGACACCTCTATTAAAACTTTATAAGATTCAGCTTGGGTGACTTGGTTTGAATCTACTACAAAGAGATCTGGTGTTGTGAAATGTTTAAGTGAGCCAAAAATATAACATACAGACTCAAAAAAACTTTCCCGGTTCCTAAAGGTTCCTGTAATGGAAACCCATTCTTGTCGTCCTGACAGTAAGGATGTCCCTCCTCGCACACCGTAGTAGGAGGGTTGGTCTTGATTGGCATCTATCTGACCAATAAAAATCCTTGTCGCGAGGTAGTTTATGTCGTTACTAGGCAGCGTTAGCGGAGTTCCAGGCGTTAGCAAAAAAGCTAAAAGATAACTACTCATTTATTCACACACATACTGTTAGAAATGTAACCTTTTTTACGACAACTTACTAAATGTTGATGAAAGAAATGTCCGCTTCAAGGTAAACATTTCAACTACTCGGTTAATAAATTAATCTGTTAAGTAATTGAGTTTAACGTGCGTTTAATAAAAAAAAATCATTTCTGTTCAGAGAAATTCGAGAGAAACTACGAAAGAAACAAAGGGCTTTGCACGATACTTTGGTAAAAAATAAAAATGAGGACGACATCCAGGTAAGAATAGATAATCCTACAGTTTGTACAGTACTTAGTGGGCGTACGCAGCCGCTTCGGATGTTATCAGCCTATAAAATGGCCATTATTAGCGGTTATCTGGAGCTATTCTATGGGACATCGGCTAATTAATGGTTGATCACATCCGAATCGGCTGTATCCTGCACACTCATATTTCATTAAGAGGCCATACTTTCAGTGAGCTTTACTTTTAACAAGTCTGATCATAAATGGAAGGAGAAATCACAGCAAAACATAGGAGCTGCTCCTGTTTGATGAATCTAACTATACCCTATAGGCTCTGGTTCCGTCTGCCAACATCAATGTGGACAAACAACCGACTGAAACGAAGGTTGGTTTGTGTTTCAGATGAGCTTTTAGGCCGTAGTTTCCCTCCTCTGTGTGCTGCTCGCTCTTCATCACCATCTGTTTATCCTAAGCCTTCCTGCAGCTTTAGCGGCTAAAGCAATGTGGACCTGGGTTTGCTGCAGCTCTTCTCCATAAAACTCTGTGCGTTTGTTTCCCTAGGAAGCTGAGGACAGTGGTGAGGACCAGGGAGAGACTCTGAGACGAAAATTTAGAGACCAGAGAGAGAAGAGAAAGAAAAAGGTGCAAGCATGTGGTTTGTACTTTGTCTCATGGCACAATCATACTCATGTTACGTCTAACTGAAGCGGTGGCTCCTGTTTATTAGTTGCTGGAGCAGGGTGTTTTGCAGAAGTCTCATGATGCTGAGGATACAGAGGATGTTTCCACCTCTCAGCACTACAGTCTAAATGAGAGATCAGCTGATTCTGTGGTTTCTACAAGACCCCCAACTGGTTCTCAGGGAGGTATGTGTTCTTGGTTAAGGATAAATACTGGCTTAGCAAAAGTATTTATACACCTTAAACGTTTTCCCATTTTGTCATGTAACATTCACACTTTTGAATGTTTTCTTTGACCTTTTTTTGCAATACATACACAAAGCAGCATGTAATTGTAAAGGGGAAGGGAGAAAAATAACTGCTTCCCAAACATACAATCTCATAGATGAAAAAGTGGCCTGTTTTTTTTTTTTGTTTTGTTTTTTTAC
>NW_015152136.1:80005-82607 GCF_000732505.1 Cyprinodon variegatus
TTCACATTGCCACCTCCTCCCACTCCCTTAGATCCTCCTCCTCCTCCATCCACCTCACTGTACCCCCAGCTCGACTTGTCACCATGGGGAGCAGAGCCTTCAGCCGCTCTGCTCCCCAGCTCTGGAACTCACTTCCTCCCGACCTCCGCAGTATTGACTCTCTCCCCTTATTCAAAGCCAGACTCAAAACCCATCTGTTCCAGCTCGCTTATCTGTGAATATACTGCTCTTTTCCCTATCCATGATTGTTTTTGTTTGTTTTGTTTTATTTATGTTCCTGCATCTGTATTTTGTATTTTCATCTCTTTTTATTTATTTTTTTGTATTATTTGTAAAGTGACCTTGAGCGTCAAGAAAGGCGCTGTTAAATAAAAAGTATTATTATTATTATTATTAAAAGAAAAACTATTAGAGGCAGCAAACAGTCTGAAACTAAACAACAAAACAAACAAAAAACAAAAACAATAACTACCTACGAATAGAATTCATAGACTTCCCATCTTTCAAAAACACAAATATAATTGTAGACATACAGGGGATCCTAACTGTCAACTGTGTGTGCGCTTCATTACCAATTTAACATGAGAATAATGAAGGCAACAAATACACTCCCATTTCTAGCTATTTGGAAATATTAACTTTATCTCTTTAAGATTATGAAACATAGAGGTGCCTCAACATTAACCATTCATCGATCTTTTATATCGATCATACTGTAAGGCTCAGAGGGGTCTAATGTCTATCTCCAGCAGTGTTTCGACAAAAGACAAGGTGTTCTATAGACAGATCGTCAGTCCATCGCAGGGCAACACATAGATACATAACCATGCACACAAACATTCACATCAAAGGGCAAATTAAAGACACCATCAGCCTAAAAGTCACGTGTTTATGGACTCTGAGAAGCCAAATATGCACAGGGAGGACATGCAGACTCCATGCAAAGTTAGGACTTTGTGCTTCAACAATCCTAGCAGCTTCGCCATGCTGGCCACTATAATACTACCAATTGTGTTATTTACTTTAATTTCTGTAGAGAATTTCTTTTAGTTATGCAAATGAAAGCTGGTAAAGTTTTGGAAGCAACAGATGAGTTAAGCTAAAGGCAACTTCACAGCCTTTCATCTTTATCTCTAAATTAAAACATAAATATATTTTAAATAATAGTTTTTAGAACTGTGTTAAGTTAGCGACTTAAGTGGGCTCGGTTTCACATTTAGAAAAAATGCTTATTTCAGGACAAAATTTATGGAATTGCTTGTGGGTTTATGCCGCTTATTATGTTAATAATAATAGAAAGAACAGTGAAAACTAAACCATCCATATATGGAGAGCAGGAGCGTTGATTTTAGCCTTGATGGAAACCCATTTAACAAATTAATAAAAAAGAAAGCAAAAAATTTTTTTATATTCTATGACATAGTTCAATAAAATGAATTGGGGTTTATGATCATAATTTATATTTTTAAGAGACATTATATGCAAAGTAATGTCAGGTTGAACGTAACTGCAGCAAAGCAGTTATCTTGCTGACTTCTGATAGAAGATCAGTTTTTAATCAGAAATACAATTGTGCTCCTTTTAGGACACAAAAGATGATCCTGACCAAAATGAATCCTTATGTCTTGATGTATTTGGTTTCTTAGGTTTCTCTGTAAGATCGGAGCATTCTTCCACCTCTCAGCACTTAGACACATTAGTGACACGACATCTGCAAGAGAAGCTGAGAGCAGCAAGGGTAAATACAGTTTTTGTAGCGTATTATTCTACAAAAGCATACCACTCATCTTTTTGTGAATATGTTGACACATAAGGTCTGTCGTTCACATTACAGTCTAAAGGAGATAGCCTGCAGCAACAGGAAGCCTCAGAAGCTTCTACCGAGCCTGTCAGCCGACTGCAGAGGCTCAAAAACAGAAACACTGCAACCAGATTTGATAGGGAGGTGAGTTGATCCGGTACACAGCACATTTAATAAAAACCAGCTGTAGAGGTAACTGTCCAACTTTTACCAGGTCGATCCAGTCATTGCAGGGAGACAGGACGACCCCCTGGCCCTTCGCTCCAGAGTCAAGTTCAGAGAAGCTGCTAAAGCAGTAAGGTTAACACAGATGTTTAAAGAGTTTTAAGATTCTTAAAATGAATTTTTTTTTCATACGTTTTTTTTATTTCTACATAAAGGTAGTTAAAGACATCCCAACGGCTGAGGAAGCCTACAATTTCTTTACTTTGAACTATGAACCCGACCCACCAAGTCGGATAGAGACAGTTAGCAGGAAGAGACAAAAGCAGAGAGACCAGGAAAGTGGAGATGAAGAGGAAGCTGAGGTGGAGGAGGATGCTGAAGCAGAGGAAGAGAATCAAGATCAACACGAATACCAGGTAACGTCTCAGTAACAGTAATGGGGAGGAATGCATTCACTCTTACTTATCACTGGCTTCTGGATGATTCACATACATTAAACCTTTGGACAACTTGAGCCCTGATTTCCAGTCAGAAAGTCAGCACATATAGCCTGCAATAAAACCAATGTTAAGCATCTGTTTCTTTTTTCAGTTTTAGTCTGATTATAAGTCTAATAAATGCCATACTGTTCACATT